>NC_091295.1:22529190-22546690 GCF_038502225.1 Cherax quadricarinatus | reverse complement strand
ATGATCAATATCTCCACAGCTGTTGAGAGGTTTCAATATACTCTCCAAGGCGAACAACAAAAAGCTTTAAATGTCCTGGAAGTGTTATTCCTGATTGCTCCGGATCTCGGCCATTTTTATATAATATACAGCATATCGCATTTATAAAGTGCATTTTAAATTATTTGATGTCTTGTCATTCATTTATTGTACATGTTTTCATACATTGATATATATATATATATATATATATATATATATATATATATATATATATATATATATATATATATATATATATATATATATATATATAGAGAGAGAGAGAGAGAGAGAGAGAGAGAGAGAGAGGTGGGGAGTTAGTAGATGAGGAGCTGGAGTATTGGGTAGATGGCGGGAATATTTTAAGGAACTTTTAAATGTCGATTAAGAAAGGGAGGCGGTAATTTCATGCACTGGCCAGGGAGGTATAACATCTTTTAGGAGTGAAGAAGAGAAGCAGGATGTGAGTGTGGGGGAGGTACGTGAGGCATTTCGTAGAATGAAAGGGGGTAAAGCAGCTGGAATTGATGGGATGATCACAGAAATGTTAAAAGCAGGGAGGGATATAGTGTTGGAGTGGTTGTTATTTTTGTTTAATAAATGTATGAAAGAGGGGAAGGTACATAGGGACTGGAAGAGATTGTGTATAATTCCTTTATATAAAGGGAAGGGGGACAAAAGAGATTGTAAAATTTATAAGGGAATAAGTTTACTGAGTATACCAGGAAAAGTGTATGGAAGGGTTATTAATGAAAGAATCAGAGGTAAGACAGAAGTAGTACTGCAGATGAGCAAGGAGATTTTAGAATGGGTAGGGGATGTGTAGATCAAGTGTTTACATTGAAGCATATATATGAACAGTATTTAGATAAAGGTAGGGAAGTTTCCATTGCATTTATGGATTTAGAAAATGCATATGATAGAATGGATATGGGAGCAATGTGGCAGATGTTGCAAGTGTAGGGAATAGGTAGTAAGTTACTATCCTGTAAAGAGTTTTTATGAGGTTATTGAGGCTCAAGTTAGGGTGTGTAGAAAAAAGGGAGATTACTATCTAGTAAAAGCAGATCTTAGACAAGGGTATGTAATGTCACCATGGTTAACATATTCATAGATGGGGTTGTAAAAGAAATAAATGCTAGGGTGTTCGGGAGAGGGGTGGGATTAAATTATGGGGAATCAAATACAAAATGGGAGTTGACACAGTTACTTTTTGCTGATGATACTGTGCTTTTGGAAAATTCTAAAGAAAAGTTAGTGGACGAGTTTGAGAAGGTGTGTAAAGGTAGAGTTGAAAGTGAATATAGATAATAATAAGGTGATGAGGGCATCAAACGATTTAGATAAAGAAAAATATGTATATCACATTGGAGAGAAGGAGTATGGAAGAAGTGAATGTTTTCAGATATTTGGGAGTTGACTTGCCAGTGGGTGGGTTCATGAAAGATGAGGTTAACCATAGAATTAATGAAGGAAAAAAGGTGAGTGGTGCGTTGAGGTATATGTGGAGACAAAAAAACGTTATCCATGGAGGCAATGAAATGAATGTATGAAAGTATAGCAGTACCAACACTCTTATATGGGTGTAAAGCTTGGGTTGTAAATGCTGCAGCGAGGAGGCAGTTGGAAGCAGTGGAGATGTCCCGTCTAAGGGCAATGTGTGGTGTAAATATTATGCAGAGAATTCATAGTGTGGAAATTAGGAGGAGGTGTGGAGTTGTCTCACTAAATCGTAATGACACGATTGCAAACAAATCATATCACAGGTGGGGAGAGAACCCGCGATCAGAGAGTCATAAAACTCCAAACCGATGCGTTAATCACTGGGCCAGCTGGCTACAATAAGATTAATCCAGCTAGGTATATTTAAACACCCTAAGAAGTTTAACATAGGCACCACTGTGACCACAAATGCAAATTTTTAGTGACTAATCTCCTGCCAGCGTGGCCGTTGGATGAATCTTATTGGAATTTCAGCAAGCGTGCCTAAGCATGTTAATTTTTGGGACCTGACGAGCTGTTGGAGTTTGAGTAGGATAATATTTGTGAAGGGATTCAGGGTAACCTGTTATTTTTATATAGCCGGACTTGAGTCCTGGAAATGGAAAGTACAATGCCTGCACTTTAAAGGAAGGATTAGGGATATTGGCAGTTTGGAGGGACTTCTAAACTCTTGTATCTGAGCTCCTCTGCAAAGATAGTGATTATGTATGAGTCATGATGAAAGTGTTGAATGATGAAAAGTTTTTTCTTTTTGTGTCACCCTGCCTCGGGGGGAAACGGTCGACGTGTTAATATATATGCAGGTGATATCACAATATGGAGAACAACCATTATGAAAAAATACTACAATTCCAAGCGCTTTCATGATATCTCGCATTATCAAGGAACTGTAAAAATAAAAGATCAACAGGAAAGCATATAAGGACGACACTACACCTCACGGTTACCTTACAACACCTGACTTTTTTTGATGACGTAGGTGAAATAGCTTATTTTCTACCCAATCATTAATAATTTAACATGTCTAATGTATCTTAAATTCTTTCCAAATTTTATAAATTATAAATGAATCCAATTTGTATCACCAAAAAACAATATTCATATAATTTTCAGAAATGTTTTTATGAAAGTTGATCCTATTATATTGTTCTCGACCATGGGCTTGCTAGATACAAGTTTCTAAGCCTTTTGAAAATCAATTGGATGGTTAAAATTGTTCACATGAATAAACAAAGCATTAGAAGCTTGTCGATTTCTAATGCTCAGTGAAGATGTGGCTAGTGTGCTCTCTGCGAAACTGAACCAAGATGTCCTCTATCGAGCAACTCTACCAGTAGCTTAAGGAGGAGCTAATCTGACTAAGCTCGAGATACAGCGATTGACTGAGGTAAACAAGATGATTCGTAGTAATCCTCCTGTTGTGAATCCTCAGGTCAAGAAAGGAACCTAGACAGTGCTCAGACAGCATAGAACAAAGCTGAAGATCAAGAGGACGGATGGAGAGGCAGAAATGACGAAGAATCAGGAGACTGCTTTGGAAACTTTGATCTTTTCCATGCTGCCCAGCGAATGAGAGTCGGCTACTGGGAACGTAACGACGAAGAACAAGGAAGGTAAGAACATTGTGCTTCTTGGGGACAGTCAGATTAGGTACATGGATAGGGCCTTCTGCTTGAAGGATAGGAGTAGGAGACAGAGGATTTGCTTTCCTGGGGCTGGGATGGAGGATATCGTTAGCCGGCTTGACAATATCAAGTATAGTAATGGGATCAGTCCTATTATTTGCCTCAGTGCTCCGGGTAAGCGCAGAAGTGAGGATTTAGTTACAACAGCAATAGACATTATTAAGAAGAAGGGAGGGAGCCCTCTTATATTTGACATTTTGCCAAGAAGGGGTGTTGGAAATAAATGGCTATCCAGAGCAATTGATATAAATTGTTGACTGGACATATACTGTAAGGATAATGCAGTAACATTCATTGACAACTGGGACCACTTGTAAGTTAGAAATGATATGTATGCCAGGGATGAGATTCATTTATCCAGGGTAGGTGTGGGTTTTCTCGTTAGTTCAGTTGAGGGTGTCGTTAGGACTTTAAACTATGATTAATTAGAGGTTTGGGTTTAGGAATGGAAAGTAATGAGCGTGGAAATATTGATTTAGGCTTTGATATCATGAATCTAAAGAATAACAATCAATTAACACAGTGTAATGATAATAACAGAAACTGTATAAAAGCTGAACAGGAAAAATGTGCAGAAGAAAAAACATATTAATGTATTTTATACTAATAGCCGAAGCGCCAGAAATAAAATTAATGAATTACGTTTGGCTGCGTGTGCTGGGAACTTTGAAGTTATTGCAATAATTGAAAGATGGTATAATTTAAAGAGTCGGGATATGATTCGTGAGTGCCATATTCAAGGGTTTAAGTTGCTCCACGTAGACAGCTTTGAAGGGAAGGAGAGTGGAGTAGCATTATATGTGCGAGAAAATATAAATTGCTGCATAAAAGCAGGTGTATAAATAGAGGGATCAGTAACAGAATTTGTTTAGGTAGAATTTCTATAATGTTACGAAAAACTAATTTTGGGTGTAATATACCGAATTCCTGGCTTAGAAAACGATAGAGGGAGACTTCTTCGGGACGAAATTGTCTAGACTTCTAGACACGATAACATACTAATAGCGGGAGATTTTAGCTTTAGTCAAATTGTCTGGACTTCTTTGACCGGTAATCTGGAGTCCAATGACTTTCTGGAAGTAATACAGAACTGCCTTCTCAGTGTGTAACAGAGCCTACCAGAGGTAATAATTTGCTCGACGTAGTCTTGTCAAATAAAGAAACCCTCGTAAATAACCTGGAGATCACTGAAGAGTGTAGCGCAAGTGATCACAGATTCCTGGGAGTTCTGGAATAAATATAATATGGTAAAAGTCCCGGATTTTGTTCTGCCGATTATAATGAAATCAGGGAACACCTGTGTAATCTCGATTGGGGTAATCTAGCTGATGATTTTATTGACGATGATCATATTTACGATAACGAAGAGATCTGCATTTATGAATTTTTTTTCTTAATAATGTACAACATGCTCATAATATATATATATATATATATATATATATATATATATATATATATATATATATATATATATATATATATATATATATATATATATATATATATATATATATATGACGAACTTATTAATTACGATTTGCCATTGCCAGTGCCTACTATCATTAAACTTATTAAACCATCGACACCATGCCCAGCCCTTCTAGGGTAGGGTAGGTGCCTGAGCCCGAGCCTTTAGCTCATAAGACTGTCATTCCCATTTGCCCCCTTGGGGCGGGGTTGGCAGACCAGAGAGGCCTAGCTTGTGGCTAGGCCTGGAGACAGTTGGTCCCAAAGATGATGAGGTACTTGTGCCTCCTCCCATGGGAGACTTAGGTCTCAGACACTCCCTAAAGAGGGAGCCAAGGCCGGGCCACCACTTGGAAAAGGCCCGGGCCGGGAGAATACCGGCTAATCTTTAATAATAATAAATAAATAATAACTTATTAAACGTTGTATTCTTGATGCAAAGTTTGTGTTTAAGGACGAGTTTTACAATCAGAAGTTTAATAAGGTAATGAGAAATCCTCTATCACCTGTCCTAAGTAATTTGTATATGGAATATTTTGAAACAAGTTTGCTTAACAAACACCTTGCCAACAGATAGAAGTCGTATAGATATTTTGATATTTTATGTCTTAGGCCTAAGAATATAGATATAAAAGATACTGCTGAGTTTAAACAAAATAACTCATTGCCTTTTCTAAATATTTTAATTATTAATGGGAACTATGATTTTATATTTAAAATTTACAAAAAAACAACAAATAACTGTTCCAATGTACACTATTATTCTTCACATCAAGATAAAGTTAAACTCCCTGTTTTTTCATCAGTGTTTTTGAGAACTTTATTAATTTGGAGCCCAGAATTTATAGATGAAGAAATCTAGAAAATTTATGAAATTGCTAATGATTTAAAATACCCAAGAAACTTAATTGATAATTTTTTTAAACTGCTAGAAATACTTTTTATATTTCTAAAGGACAACCAGCCTTATTCAGCTAAAAATATGTTGGTTTTCCCTTATCATGAAAACTTGGTTGATATGCCTTCTCTACTTAAGAATTTTAATATCTAAATTGTATTTAAAAATCTTGATACAGGTAAAAAACTTTTGACAAAAAAATCCTCCAGACATGCTGAAGGCTGTGTCTACAAGATTCCTTGAAAATATGTGATAAAGTTTATTATGGTTGAACTGGTAAAAGACATCTAGGAGACGATAAGAGAAATGACCAATTAGATATGGAGGGGGAAAGGAAATATGACAAGGTCACTCATTATTCATGGGCTCCATGATGCAGAAAGGAAGACCTAAGATGAAAGAAGACAGGGAGAGGTAAAAAATATTGAGAACATCATTGCAGTAACAGGTGAGGGCATAACCCAACTAACAAATTTTCAGAGACTTGCGAGGTACTCGAGAGAAAGGAGCCGCCCAATCAAATTGATGTTTGAGACAAAAATGGTATGAAACAAGATCTTCCAGTGGAAACCAATGTTAAAGGGTTCTCAAAAATACCAGCAAGTGTACCTCGACTGTGACAGAACACAAAAAGAAAGAGAACTACTGAAAGAGTAAGAAGGTGCTAGAGGTAGGAAAGGGAGTCAGGGCAGGTACCGACAGACAGAGAAGCGAAACCTCGGGGGAAAAGTAAACACAACCGCCCACAGACCCACCCACAACATCCCCTCAACCCCTACCACCCCACACCAAACACAATAACCAGAATCATGTCACACTCCACATCCACAGTCCCCTCCCCACAGGAGAGGGGACTGTGGGTGTGGAGTTTACCATAATATTCAGACCTGCCTACCGTACCCTCAGGCTGTACCAACCCCTCCCACATCCCAAAATACCGTTCTAGAAAGGAAGCTGAAGATATGGCACACAAATGCAGATGGAATTACAAATAAGAGTGAGGAGTGTTAGGAAAGAATTACTGAGGCATCCCTAGACATCATAGCACTCACAGAGACAAAGCTCACAGGGGTGATAACAGATGTGATCTTTCCCTCTGGATATCAGGTCCTGAGGAAAGACAGGGGGAACAGAGGGTAAGGGTTACACTGCTCATCAAAAACCAGTGGAGCTTTGAGGAGATGGGAGCAATACATCAAGTCAGAGCAGTAGCAGAATACTACATAGTAGAAACACTTCAAACTGGGGGTCCAAAAGTGATGATGAAAGTGATGTACATCCCTACACAAAACAGTAGGAGGCCAAGACAAAAATAAGATGAGATCAACAAAGTGATGGTGGGTACACTAGCCGAGGTTGCTAGAAAGGACCACATGAGCAGGGCAAAGTTACTCATTGTGGGGGATTTCAACCATAAGGACACTGGGAAAAATCTGGAGCCACACAAGAGACCAGAGACATAGAGAACCAAGAAGCTGGAAGCGGTACTTTAAAACTTCATGTAAAAACATGTTAGGGACACAACCAGAGAGAGAGGCAATGATGAACCAACAAGACTGGACCTTGTATTCACCTTGAACAGTTCAGACGTGGTTGATGTCACACACGAAAGGCCCCTAGGTGCTAACGATAATGTGGTCTTGATTTTCGAATACATAGTAGAGCTAATAATGGAGTGAAGCAGCAGGAGAAGGGCGGGAGAAGCCAAACTTCCAAAAAAGGGGACTACACAGATATGAGGCAATTCCTACAAGAGGTGCAGTAAGAAAGCAGGAAAGGAAGACAGTAAATGAAATGATGGAACACGTGACCACAAAGTGCAGGGAGGCAATGGAAAAACTCGTGCCAAGGGGCAACAGGAATACCAGAGTGAATCCATGGTTTTCCCAGGGGTGTACTAAAGTATGGAGAAAGTACAGAAGGCAAAGGACCCAAAATGAGTATGCATGGATAAGGAGAGAAGCACAGCATCAAAAGCCAAATCTGACCCAAAGTTGTTATACTGCCACATCAGGAGGAAAACAACAGTCAAGGACCAGTAAAGAGGCTAAGTAAGAAAGGAGGGGAGCTCACAGGGAACGACCAGGAAGTAAGTTAAGAGCTCAGCTCACACTTCAGGAATGTGTTCACAATGGTGACACAGAGGCTTCCAGCAAACCGAGGTAGTAGGGTGTACCAACAAGTGCTGGACACTCTGTACACAACCAAGGAGGAGGTGAAGAATCTGCTATGGGAAGATGTCTCAAAGTCGGTGGTTGTGAGGGAAAAGTTCAATAGATAGGAGTAGCGATATAGTAACAATAGTTTCATTGCCGGCAACTTGTTAAGGTATGGTAAGTCCAGCTCCCGCTATCCTCCCCCCCCTTTTTCCCCCTCCCCGAAAGTGATAGTTTGCTTGCCGGCTACTTGTTAAGGTAAGGTAAGTCTAGCTCCTCCGCTATTCCCGCCTTTTTTCCCCCCACCCCGAAAGTGATAGTTTGATTGCCGGCTGCTTGTTAAGGTAGGGTCAGTCTAGCTCCCGCTATCCCTTCCCCTCCTTCTTCCCCCCCCTCCCCCGAAAGGTGACGTGTGGGGCTCCGGTCCAAACAGTAATCACTAGACTCACAGCTCCCAGCACAACTCTTGAAAGGACAGAGAGGGTCACCTGCTAATCAATGAGTAGGAATTGAAGGAGACGGACTAACGTTCTGAGATGTCCCAAATTCTGATCCACTTACCTGTTTGTGTATGCAAGTAGCAGGATATAACCCCTCATCATTGCAGTGGAGAAAACCTGCTTTCCTGTCATCTGGAAGGATTATTGACGGCTAGAAAATCTGTGAAGAACGAGCCGGTGGGTTGTCACCAACCCCTGCGAGCCCCCCCCCATCATCAGCAACAGCTACGATTTCAACAACACGCAGTGCCACCAACACCAGACACCCAAGTTTTACATATACATATTAGCGTTGAATTCAGTTATCATTTATATTTTTCATTTTTCATTTTCTTTAATGTAGGATTAATATTTCATATTTAAGTGTTTTATATTTTATATTGTCTAAATAATAAAGTGTTTATGTTTGTCAGTTTTTATTCTTTTTCTATTCATTAATTTTCCTGAGGAGAAGCCAGCTTTAAAAATACTGACTGAAGTTGTTACAGGGCTGAGTAAGTCTTCACAGTGGTCCTAGATAATATCTCTCCTTAGGTTCTGAGAGAAAGATCAGATGTACTGTGAGTGTGCCACTAACAATAATCTTCAATAAACCTATCGTAACAGGGCAACTGCCTGAGGTGTGAAAGACAGTAAATGTAGTCCCGATTTTTGAGAAAGATGACAGACAGGCTGCACTAAATTACAAGCCAGTGTTGCTGATATGTATAGTATTTAAAGTTTCGGAGAAGATTATCAGGAGAAGAGGGGTGGAGCACCTAGAAATGAACGGGCTCATACATGACAACCGGCACGGCTTCAGGGAAGGGAAATCCTGAGTCGCAAACCCACAAACCAACTAGAGTTCTGCGACAAGGTGACAGAAATAAGACAGGAGAGAGAGAGGGATGGGTAGACGGCATCTTCTTGGACTGTAAGAAGGCTTTCGGCACAGTACCACACAAGAGACTGGTTGAAAAGCTAGAGGAGCAGGTAGGAACAACTGGGAAAGCACTACAATGGATCAGGCCATACCTGACAGGAAGGAAACAACGAGTGTTGGTACGAGACGAGGCGTCAGAGTGGATGCATGTCGAGTGGGGTTCCACAAGGGTCAGTCCTATGTCCGGTGCTGTTTCTTGTATAAGTGCACGACATAATGGAAGGGACAGACTCAGAGGTGTCCCTGTTTGCAGACGATGTGAAGCTAATGAGAAGAATACAAGCGGACGAGCAACATGTAAGCCTACAAGGGGATTTGGTCAGGCTGCAAGCGTGGTTCGGCAAATGGAGTTTAACCCCAGCAGGTGCAAAGTAATAAAGCTTGGGGAAGGACAAAGAAGACTGCAGACAGAGTACAACCTAAGTGGTCAAAGACTGCAAAACTCACTCAAGGAAAAGAATCTTGGGGTTAGCATCATGCCGAATACATCTCCTGAGATGCACATCAACCAAATAACTGCTGCAGCATATGGACGCGTGACAAACCTGAGAAGAGTGTTTCAGCGTGCACGTCAGGCCCATATTAGAGTATGCAGCAACAGTATGGAATCCACACCTGGTCAAGCACGTCAAGAAATTAGAAAAAGTGCAAAGGTTTGCAACAAGACTAGTTCCGGAGCTGAGAGGTTTGTCCTACGAGAAAAAGTTAAGAGAACTCAATCTGACAACACTGGAGGGCAGGAGGGATAAGGGAGACATGATAACGATATATAAAAAATACTGAGAGGAATTGACAAGGTAGATAGGGACAGAATGTTTCAGATAAGTGACACAGCAACAAGAGATGACAACTATAAGTTGAGAACTCTTACGAGTCACAGGGATGTTAGGAAGTACTTCTTCAGTTATAGAGTTGTCAGGAAGTGGAACAGTCCGGAGAGCGATGTAGTGGATTCAGGATCAATATATAAAGCAGAGATAGATAAAGCTCATGGAACAGGGAGAAAGTGGACCTAGTAGAAATCAGAGAAGAGGGTCGGCCAGGAGCTATGATTCGACCTTGCAACGACAATTAGGTGAGTACACTACAAACACACACACACACACACACACACACACACACACACACACACACACACACACACACACACGCACATAAACGCACACACACACACTCACACACACACACACACACACACACACACACACACACACACACACACACACACACACACACACATACACACACACACACACAAACAAACACACACACATACACACGCAACGCACATAAACACACACACACACACACACACACAGAACTACAAAGGGATCTGGACAGGCTGCAGACCTGGTCCAGCAATTGGCTCCTGGAGTTCAATCCCACCAAGTGCAAAGTCATGAAGATTGGGGAAGGGCAAAGAAGACCGCAGACGGAGTACAGTCTAGGGGGCCAGAGACTACAAACTTCACTCAAGGAAAAAGATCTTGGGGTGAGTATAACACCAGGCACATCTCCTGAAGCGCACATCAACCAAATAACTGCTGCAGCATATGGGCGCCTAGCAAACCTCAGAACAGCATTCCGACATCTTAATAAGGAATCATTCAGGACCCTGTACACCGTGTATGTTAGGCCCATATTGGAGTATGCGGCACCAGTTTGGAACCCACACCTAGCCAAGCACGTAAAGAAACTAGAGAAAGTGCAAAGGTTTGCAACAAGACTAGTCCCAGAGCTAAGAGGTATGTCCTACGAGGAGAGGTTAAGGGAAATCAACCTGACGACACTGGAGGACAGGAGAGATAGGGGGGACATGATAACGACATACAAAATACTGAGAGGAATTGACAAGGTGGACAAAGACAGGATGTTCCAGAGATTGGACACAGTAACAAGGGGACACAGTTGGAAGTTGAAGACGCAGATGAACCACAGGGATGTTAGGAAGTATTTCTTCAACCACAGAGTAGTCAGTAAGTGGAATAGTTTGGTAAGCGATGTAGTGGAGGCAGGATCCATACATAGCTTTAAGCAGAGGTATGATAAAGCTCACGGTTCAGGAAGAGTGACCTAGTAGCGATCAGTGAAGAGGCGGGGCCAGGAGCTCGGACTCGACACCCGCAACCTCAACTAGGTGAGTACAACTAGGTGAGTACACACACACACACACACACACACACACACACACACACACACACACACACACACACACACACACACTACAAATTAGAATCACTGTAGGACTAAGTGGCCAATATTACTGTTAAGGACCAGTCCATCAAAACTCTCAGAAACAGCTATACAAAACCACTCGATCTTTTAAGAAAAACAAACACATGCCATTAAATATTAAGGAAATTATAGGCTATCGTTTCCAGCATTAATCCATCAAAAACAAAATGCGTTTCCATAGTTAGACATTAATCCATCAAGAATTTAAAGTTTGTTCATAGGAAAACATTAATCCGTCAATAATACAAAGTATGCTCATAAGAAGACATTAATCCGTCAAGAATATGGAGTATGTCCATAGGTAAGCATTAATCGGCAAGTAGTGCAGAATATAACACTGTTCTGGGTTTGAAGTTTACACTGATCAGACTGAACAATGATGGACTAATCATCCACGTTCTTCCTACAACAGTCTTAATCTTCCACATGGTTCATCTCACTTATCATTATCATACCTCGTTTCACTTGTCCCCTTCCTCAACCTTTCCTTTGCCTCTCATTCTTTTTCACCTCACCTCACAACCCCGCACATTCATTTCCTCACATCTACCCGTATCCCACGCCTTACCACATACCTACCCTCACCCACACCCCTTCCCATTGCCCATAACCCACTTTCATCCTAACCTAACCTCATCCAAATCGAGTTTCCCCTCATCCTCACTCATATCAACCCTCAACATCACCATTCACCCACTCAGCCCATGACCCACACCCACTCTCACCCACACCCTCACCCTCTTTTCTGTTGCTTAACGTCTATTATCTACCTTAATGTAGATTCATAAACAAAGGAACATCATTTCAATATTATTAATTAAAATCACTAAAAAACTATTCAAATCAATTAAAAAACGAATAATTAAAAATCTCAAGTTTTACGACAGCTTAATGAAATTCTATGAATTAACGAGATAATTTTATGTAGTTTACTTTAACGTTATGTAAAATTATTCATGTGAAAAATCTAAAATATCATTGCTATTGAAAACTGTACATCGTACAGCATAATGATGTCAACGAGATAAAGTCAGTTGATCAAATAAAAATGCTGGCCCACAGATGGCTCCAACTTCATCCTGTTCCCTACTTGTATGTCTCATAACAATAAAAATGCTTTCAAATGAGCTGATGTAGGTAACAGCTCTTAGCTTGTCAATAAAGCTAGGGATCCTTAACCTTGCCAAACCCTGCGTAAAAAAAAAAAAAACTTATCTGGGGAGAGGGAAAAACTGTTGGGCACACAGTAGAATGTGAAGTGGCAGCTCAAATGTGACTGTTCTGAACACGTAGGTAGCCAAGTAATGCAACACAGAATTCTATATATATATATATATATATATATATATATATATATATATATATATATATATATATATATATATATATATATATATATATATATATATATATATATATATATATATATGTATATATATATATATATATATATATATATATATATATATATATATATATATATATATATATATATATATGTATACATATATATATATATATATATATATATATATATATATATATATATATATACATATATATATATATATAAATATATATATATATATATATATATATATATATATATATATATATATATAAATATGTATATATACATTATTTTTTTATTAACACACTGGCCGATTCCCACCAAGGCAGGGTGGCCCGAAAAAGAAAAACTTTCACCATCATTCACTCCATCACTGTCTTGGCAGAAGGGCGCTTTACACTACAGTTTTTAAACTGCAACATTAACACCCCTCCTTCAGAGTGCAGGCACTGTACTTCCCATCTCCAGGACTCAAGTCCGGCCTGCCGGTTTCCCTGAACCCCTTCATAAATGTTACTTTGCTCACACTCCAACAGCACGTCAAGTATTAAAAACCATTTGTCTCCATTCACTCCTATCTAACACGCTCACGCATGCCTGCTGGAAGTCCAAGCCCCTCGCACATAAAACCTCCTTTACCCCCTCCCTCCAACCTTTCCTAGGCCGACCATTACCCCGCCTTCCTTTCACTACAGACTGATACACTCTTGAAGTCACTCTGTTTCGCTCCATTCTCTCTACATGTCCGAACCACCTCAACAACCCTTCCTCAGCCCTCTGGACAACAGTTTTGGTAATCCCGCACCTCCTCCTAACTTTCAAACTACGAATTCTCTGCATTATATTCACACCACACATTGCCCTCAGACATGACATCTCCACTGCCTCCAGATAAATATATATATATATATATATATATATATATATATATATATATATATATATATATATATATATATATATATATATATATATATATATATATATATATATATATATATATATATATATATATATATATATATATATATCTTGCCGAATAGGTAAAATTGATCAGTTAGCAAGAACTCATTTAAAATTAAGCTCCTAAAATTTTCTCTCATACGTTTAAATATATACAATTTTTTCATTTATGTTAATATTAAAATTAATAATTTTGTACCAAAAGTACCTTTGAAAACTTACCTAACCTTATTATAACAAGCGCAATTTAATTTAGGCTAATCCAACTAAATAAATTTTAGATAAGTTTACGTTAATTTAATAATAAACAAATTCAATGAAATATATTTGTTTTCATTAGGTTCAGAATTATTTTTGCGAAATTATTGCATGCACAAATTTTCGCTGGCCTTATTCGGCAAGAAGGGCGCTACTGTTTAAGCCAATATCGCAAGTTTTACCCATTCCGCACGATATATACATATATATATATATATATATATATATATATATATATATATATATATATATATATATATATATATATATATATATATATATATATATATATATATATATATATATATATATATATATATATATATATATATATATATATATATATATATATATATATATATATATATATATATATATATATATATATATATATATATATATATATATATATATATATATATATATATATATATATATATATATATATATATATATATATATATTTATATATACATATACATATATGTATATATATATATATATATATATATATATATATATATATATATATATATATATATATATATATATATATATATATATATATATATATATATATATATATATATATATATATATATATATATATATACATATATATATATATATAAATATATATATACATATATATATTTTTTTTTTTTTTTTTCTTTTTTTTTTTTTTTATAGCATGGGGTCCACCTCTGGTGTAAATTGTGGGACCCATAGCCTCGGAGAAGTGGATAAAAAGGCTTCAAGGAAGAATATTTGGATTTCTTCCTGAAGCCGTTTGAATATTCCACTTCCCCTACCACCCCATCTTTTAAACTATTTTTTTTTTACCAATAGGAATATTTTATTACATAATATGGCACAGAAGATTTAAGAGATACATTGTTAATATAAAGGTGGCATATACGGTACATGTTGTTACGTGTGTATCACCGATTATAAGGCGAAAATCTCATCCAGCTCCTCAGAGCTGGGACGTGTGCCCAAAATGCAGCATGCATTACCCCTCTGAACAGCCGCACTGAGCCGCTGGAACAGAAAACTAGCTGCCCTGGGATCCCTAGTTACCCTGATGATTCTTTTTCCCAGCTCCTTAAGGAAATTAGATGCACTCTTTCCCCATGAGCCAAGGGTCTCTGAGCCTATGGGAACAAACATATAATGATGGGCAAGTTCTCCATATTTTCTAGACTTTTGGGACTCCCTAAAGCTGGCAGCTGCCCCTCCTTCCTCCATGGTGTATTGGAGATAGGTATCAGCCAAGGTAGATGCACATGTATAGTCCCACACCACCTGCTTCCCATCTGTCCAGGCTTGAAGGGTGATACCATCTGGACGCTTCTGGCTGCCATCAGATCTGCATAGTTGGGGTGGCTCCCTTACTGCTGGGCATCCAGCTGTTGTGAGGCTCCTCTTGATAATGTTTTTAACCTCCTCATGTCTTGCAATCTTTCCCTCGGATTTACGGCACACAAGACCATGGTACCCGAATCGGTCTGCTGCTTCACTGCCACAAATACACCTGTGTTCGGCGAGAATATATATATATATATATATATATATATATATATATATATATATATATATATATATATATATATACACACACACACACCCTCACCCACACACACATGCACACACACACACACACACACACACACACACACACAGACACACACACACACACACACACACACACACACACACACACAAACACACACACACACACACACATAAACACACACACACACACACACACACACACACACACACACACACACACACACACACACACACACACACACACACACACAGGATCCTGCAGGAGAAAGCAAGATTAAGGTACATACTGGCATAAAGGAAGGTGTATCTCGACCGTGACAGAACACAAGCAGAAAGGCAGAGAGAGAGATGGTACAAAGGCGAAAGGAGGAAAGAGAGGGTATGGAGAAGACAGACAGGAGATCCCAGACACAGGCAGATCAAATACAGCCTCCCTCACAACTTCCTATAGAAGCCTCCCAACCAGGTCAACCCCAGTGCAACCAAACACTCTAAACCAAAACACTCATGCCACATCCAATGCCCCCACCCACTGCATTACAAACTCCACCCCCACAGCAACCACCCATAGTTCCTTATCAGGTCTCCCACTTCTCCAACCCCAATACACCTCCCAGACCACAATCTTAGAAAAGAAGTTGAAAATGTGGTATACAAATGCAGATGGAATAACAAATAAGTATGAGGAGTGGCACGAAAGAATCAAGGAGACATCCCCAGACATAATAGCACTCACAGAAACAAAACTCACCAGAATAATAACAGATTCAATCTTTCCATCCGGATATCAAATCCTCAGGAAAGACAGAGGGAGGAGAGGGGGAGGAGGAGTTGCACTGCTCATTAAAAACCAGTGGGGTTTTGAGAAAATGGAAGGAATGGATGGCACGGGCGAAAGGGACTACTTAGTAGGAACAATCCAGTCTGAGGGACATAAGGTGATAATTGCAGTAATGTACAACCCACCACAGAACTGCAGGAGGCCAAGAGAAGAATACGATGAGAGCAACAAAGCAATGGTCGACACACTAGCCGAGGTGGCCAGGAGAGCACATATGGGGGGAGCAAAGTTACTAGTTATGGGTGATTTCAATCACAAGGAGATTGACTGGGAAAACCTGGAGCCCCATGGGGGTCCCGAAACATGGAGAGCCAAGATGATGGATGTGGTACTAGAAAACCTCATGCATCAACTTGTTAGAGACACTACCAGAGAGAGAGGAGAGGATGAACCAGCAAGACTGGACCTTGTATTCAACTTGAGTAGTTCTGACATCGAGGATATCATGTATGAAAGGCCCCTGGGAGCTAGTGATCATGTGGTTCTGTGCTTCGACTACATAGTTGAACTCCAAGTGGAGAGAGTAGCAGGAATAGGGTGGGAAAAACCAAACTACAAAAGGGGGAAATACACATGCTTGAGGAACTTCTTTCAAGACATTCAGTGGGAGAGGGAACTGACAGGAAAACCAGTACAAGAAATGATGGACTATGTGGCAACAAAATGCAAGGAGGCAGAGGAGAGGTTTGTTCCCAAGGGAAACAGAAATAATGGGAAGAACAGAACGAGTCCTTGGTTCACCCAAAGGTGTAGGGAGGCAAAAACTAGGTGTACTAGAAAATGGAAAAGGTACAGAAGACAGAGAACTCAGGAAAATAAAGAGATTAGCCGAAGAGCCAGAAACGAATATGCACAGATAAGAAGGGAGGCTCAGCGGCAATACGAAAATGACATAGCATCGAAAGTCAAGACTGACCCGAAGCTGTTGTACAGCCACATCAGGAGGAAAACAACAGTCAAGGACCAGGTAATCAGACTGAGGAAGGGTGATGGGGAATTCACAAGAAACGACCGGGAGGTATGTCAGGAGCTCAACACAAGATTTAAAGAAGTATTTACAGTGGAAACCAGTAGGACTCCAGGAAATCAGAGCAGGGAGGTGCACCAGCAAGTGCTGGATAA
>NC_091295.1:22509190-22516690 GCF_038502225.1 Cherax quadricarinatus | reverse complement strand
CTCTCTCTCTCTCTCTCTCTCTCTCTCTCTCTCTCTCTCTCTCTCTCTCTCTCTCTCTCTCTCTCTCTCTCTCTCTCTCTCTATTATTTGTGGTTGCAGGGGCCAAGGCTAGACTCCTCGTTCTGCCTCTCAGCACACCGCTGCCGGGAGATTTACCAGTCGACAGTTAGAGAAGCTGAGTTTTTATTGCGTTTCTCGGTGTTCAGTTTATCACGTATTTATGAGACTGCAGTGGTTGCTCCAGTGGTTGTAGCACATACTGCTTGCTCCAGTGGGTGTAACACACACTACTTGCTCCAGTGATTGTAGCACACTCTGCTTGCTCCAGTGGTTGTAGCACACACTGTTACAGTGGTTGCAATACACACTCTCTGTTACAGTGGTTGTAGTATACACTATCTGTTATACTGGTTGTAGTACGCACTGTTACAATGGCTGTAACGCACTGCCTTTAATGGTTGTATTACTCACTACTTGCTCCACTGGTTGCATTACTCACTACTTGCTCCACTGGTTGTATTACTCACTACTTGCTCCACTGGCTGTATTACTCACTACTTGCTCCACTGGTTGTATTCCTCACTACCTGCTCCACTGGTTGTATTACTCACTACCAACTCTACTGGTTGTATTACTCACTACTTGCTCCACTGGTTGTATTACTCACTACCAACTCTACTGGTTGTATTACTCACTACTTGCTCCACTGGTTGTATTACTCACTACCAACTCTACTGATTGTATTACTCACTACTTGCTCCACTGGTTGTATTACTCACTACCAACTCTACTGGTTGTATTACTCACTACTTGCTCCACTGGTTGTATTACTCACTACCTGCTCCACTGGTTGTATTACTCACTACTTGCTCCACTGGTTGTATTACTCACTACCTGCTCCACTGGTTGTATTACTCACTACTTGCTCCACTGGTTGTATTACTCACTACTTGCTCCACTGGTTGTATTACTCACTACCTGCTCCACTGGTTGTATTACTCACTACCTGCTCCACTGGTTGTATTACGCACTACCTGCTCCACTGGTTGTATTACTCACTACTTGCTCCACTGGTTGTATTACTCACTACCTGCTCCACTGGTTGTATTACTCACTACCTGCTCCACTTGTTGTATTACTCACTACCTGCTCCACTTGTTGTATTACTCACTACCTGCTCCACTTGTTGTATTACTCACTACCTGCTCCACTGGTTGTATTACTCACTACCTGCTCCACTTGTTGTATTACTCACTACCTGCTCCACTGGTTGTATTACTCACTACCTGCTCCACTGGTTGTATTACTCACTACCTGCTCCACTGGTTGTATTACTCACTACCTGCTCCACTGGTTGTATTACTCACTACTTGCTCCACTGGTTGTATTACTCACTACTTGCTCCACTGGTTGTATTACTCACTACTTGCTCCACTGGTTGTATTACTCACTACCTGCTCCACTGGTTGTATTACTCACTACCTGCTCCACTGGTTGTATTACTCACTACCTGCTCCACTGGTTGTATTACTCACTACCTGCTCCACTGGTTGTATTACTCACTACCTGCTCCACTGGTTGTATTACTCACTACCTGCTCCACTGGTTGTATTACTCACTACCTGCTCCACTGGTTGTATTACTCACTACCTGCTCCACTGGTTGTATTACTCACTACCTGCTCCACTGGTTGTATTACTCACTACCTGCTCCACTGGTTGTATTACTCACTACCTGCTCCACTGGTTGTATTACTCACTACCTGCTCCACTGGTTGTATTACTCACTACCTGCTCCACTGGTTGTATTACTCACTACCTGCTCCACTGGTTGTATTACTCACTACCTGCTCCACTGGTTGTCGCACAGATGCTAAGTATTTGTGGTAAATGATGTCAAATAGCATTCGCTAGCAATTTATTTCCAAGCCAAACTTTAAAGTATATGGTGTAGAACGGATCTAAGTTTCGCCCACCAGGGCCTTTACCAATAAGTTGATTGAACGTTTTCTCACTGTCATGAACCGTATATTGAGTTATTATCAGCATATATTCCTGTATATTTTACCAGTAATATACATAGATTGACAAGGATTGTACTGATGGGTGAGTTTAACTTCGTGAAGTATTACAGTGTACTGGATCTCGTTACAGTGGTCGACACCTCTGCTTTGAAGATGCATGTTCTAGCATCTCTTAGCCTCTTTTACACTGGTGGAAGACACACAAAATAGTATTAGTTTCTGTTATAATCATGCCGTGTTTAAGTGAATGTTGTATCAATTTAAATCCAGTTAAAGTTTCCCACAAAGAAGACATATTTAGCATAAAGATTTACCCTGTTTTCTATCTCTAATCATCCACTTGTCGGCTCACTGACTCTTCCAGCTTCATATTATCATAAAATGAAATACGTAAACTTTCGCATAACTGGCATTTCCTTGGCTTTAACTCTCCATTGTTTTCTCATTAATAAATCAATCCCTTAAGCACCTCTATTATCTTATTATCATATATGCCTCTGGGAATACGGCATCTGCTGATATTTGTGTTAATTTTGTTTCTACAGTTGCTAATAGTGTGGGTTTATTTTACAATTTCTCTCTGTTTATCTTTGTTGGAGATTGTCAACATTTGCATGAAAAGCAACGAGGAGAGTTTTTGATAGGCTATGACGTTACTGATTTCCAGGAGTACTGGCAGAGTAATAGATGTGAGGGAGGGGGGTGGAGGACCAGGAGCCGGGGGTGAAGAGTATTGTCTCTTAGTGAGTGATATGATAAGGTGGGGGTTAATATGTGGAGCGGGTGGGTGAGAAAAATGAGGGAATGTGTGTGTGTGTGTGTGTGTGTGTGTGTGTGTGTGTGTGTGTGTGTGTGCACGAGCAATGGAAATAAGATAGGAGGAGCAGGTGTAAGATGGAAGTCAGGGAAAGGTAAGTACTTTGTTCGGGGCATTATGTACAGGTGTGTGGGGGATTTCCTGTGTTTGGGGGTGAACTGTATGTATGAGGGTGATGTGTATCTGTGGGGAGGTGTATTTGGGGGTGACGAGTGTGTGGGATGGATGGGGAATATCATGGGCGAAGTGTTATTTGATGCATGAATTTTATTATCATGGGGGAGCGCTAAACCCGCAGGGATTATACAGTGCCTGTGGGGGTGGAAGACATTGAGGCTTAATTTAGGGAATTTGAGCACAGATCCAATTCTCTAGAACAAGAGCCCCTCACCAGCATCCAGGACCCTCCCTTGGGGGAGGTTCCTTGATGCTGGCGAAGTGTGTTGCGAGGTACTTTTGACCTGTTCACTGGGTCAGGGAGGGGTAAGGGGTGAGTAACATATCGTTTTTGATAAGTCAGTTTTTATTCAAGCCTCATACATTATTTGAAACTTATACACTGATTTTTATCTAATATATTACTTAGAATTTAACACAAGATAACCAAGTAAGATCAAACAATGTGACTCATTTCTGCTATCTTCTGTCTTTTTCAGTGTAAAATGCTTCTTGTTCACATCATCGTTGTATTTTGTTGTATTCATTTCTCTTATCCTTTTCATTTCACTGTCTAGAAAGTTTTTTTTTAAGGTAGAAAACAAGTGCAAACGCTTAGGAATTATTATTAGGTATATTTCGATCATGTGATCTTGGTTACTACTAATGACACTAGAGAATGCAATAGCCCAGTATATACAGTGATGGCCTGATGATGGCCAGGTGAAGGCGAAGCGTCATCTAACTGCTGTATCACCTGACAGCCTAGAAGCAGTCTGTAGCAGAGGATGTATTTGCCTAACCTATGTGTTATGTTGCTGGGAGTAGCAATGAAGGCTACAACACAGTGACGCCAGTCGCTGTCTCGCTCTCTGTTGATCATTTCAGCGTTGTTCCAGTGCATGGACTGGTCATCTTTAGATCTGTTCTGGACACAGAGCTATAGAACAACGCTTGGTCAATGCTTATATGATCCACAGGAAACATGTAACGACAAGGTGCCATTGAAGGCTTTTTAACTGATACTTCAAAAGCACTGAAACAAAGTACCACCAAATACATCCCTTCGACTTCCCTAACAAACATGATACTGCATGGTACAGAGGATATCTTCTTCATGGTACCTGGAATCATGGTACAGAGGATATCTTCTTCATGGTACCTGGAAGCATGGTACAGAAGATATCTTCTTCATGGTACCTGGAAGCATGGTACAGAGGATATCTTCTTCATGGTACCTGGAAGCATGGTACAGAAGATATCTTCTTCATGGTACCTGGAAGCATGGTACAGAATATATCTTCTTCATGGTGCCTGGAAGCATGGTACAGAGAATATCTTCTTCATGGTACCTGGAAGCATGGTACAGAAGATATCTTCATGGTACCTGGAAGCATGGTACACAGGATATCTTCTTCATGGTACCTGGAAGTATGGTACAGAGGATATCTTCTTCATGGTACCTGGAAGCATGGTACAGAAGATATCTTCTTCATGGTACCTGAAAATATGGTACAGAGGATATCTTCTTCATGGTACCTGGAAGCATGGTACAGAAGATATCTTCTTCGTGGTACCTGGAAGTATGGTACAGAGGAAATCTTCTTCATGGTATCTGGAAGTATGATACAGAGGATATCTTATTCATGGTACCTGAAAGTATGGTACAGAGGATATCTTCATGGTACTTGTGACGCTGACTTCAACTGCTGCCCCTCATCTGACTTCAGTTTATAGGTGTCCATCTTCATGCCTTCGTTTCATATTTATGAAGACTAAGGATCTGAACACCTTCGAGGCTGAGGGACTGATTACCTCATCTTTCACAGTCCTCAGTATATCTGTGTTGAATTGGTAAAACTACGGGGTTGGCGACACGCCGGCAAAATAACGATATCCCATGTGTTGTACATGTGTCCAGTGTATTGACTTGTTGCTACTGGACACAGTACAGACTAAGGCTCCAGAGGTGGGTCATCACGTGGCTGAGACCAGCGTCAGGAAACACTTGTCCTGTTTTATGGTAAATATTACCTACCCTAACCTCAAATGACCCCATGCCATCGCCTGGGTCATTGGAGGAAGTCACTCATGACTTCTAATCTCCACTATACTGTCATGTTCTGTGTTTTATTCTAGTGACCAATGTCTTAGGAACAAAACGCTTCCAAATACAATGTCCCAAATATATTCACTTGTGCCCATTCATCCGAACTTTGTTTGATTCAGTAAATTCTTTGAAGGTTTTCCAAAATATTTCATACTATTTCTCCTATTTCAGAAAACCCTTCAAATAGCATGAATTCTAAAACTATTAAATCTCTCTTTTCTTTAAAGTTCTATCATTTCTTTGTCCTAAGATAAAGCCAAGTTGCAAAACAAACTTTTATTTGGGTATTGTTTTATTTAGGCCGTAGTGTTCCTTTATACAGAGCTTCATCAAGTTTAAACCGAGGTTACATTTAGCTTGATTATATACAGCTTGAGGTATGGTGCAGGTAGTAGAGGTAAGGTTTCTGCTATACATCCAGTGGCATGTTAACCCCAACCATCGCATGATTTGGTAACGCTACGCACACAGCTGTCGCAGTAACACTTTGTTCTTGAGCCTTGGTGTTCATACTTGTTAGTAATATAACATCAGTTGTATACAATACCGACAAGTTGAACAATAAGACACATGCAACAACTCGGTATCTTTATTTAGTAGACTTTTCGCCAACCAGTGGTTTTGTTAATGCAATACACGGATATAAACAGAAGACTGAAGAAGTAGAATGAGATTATCAGTCCTTCAGTCTAGCAGCAGGTGTTCAATACCTGTGTTCTGCCACTGTTTTCTCAGTCTAGCAGCAGGTGTTCAATACCTGTGTTCTGCCACTGTCTTCTCTCAGTCTAGCAGCAGGTGTTCAATACCTGTGTTCTGCCACTGTTTTCTCTCAGTCTAGCAGCAGGTGTTCAATACCTGTGTTCTGCCACTATTTTCTCTCAGTCTAGCAGCAGGTGTTCAATACCTGTGTTCTGCCGCTGTCTTCTCTCAGTCTAGCAGCAGGTGTTCAATACCTGTGTTCTGCCACTGTTTTCTCTCAGTCTAGCAGCAGGTGTTCAATACCTGTGTTCTGCCACTGTTTTCTCTCAGTCTAGCAGCAGGTGTTCAATACCTGTGTTCTGCCGCTGTCTTCTCTCAGTCTAGCAGCAGGTGTTCAGTACCTGTGTTCTGCCACTGTCTTCTCTCAGTCTAGCAGCAGGTGTTCAGTACCTGTGTTCTGCCACTGTCTTCTCTCAGTCTAGCAGCAGGTGTTCAGTACCTGTGTTCTGCCACTGTCTTTTCTCAGTCTAGCAGCAGGTGTTCAATACCCGTGTTCTGCCACTGTCTTCTCTCAGTCTAGCAGCAGGTGTTCAGTACCTCTGTCTTCTTAAGAATTTCTGGACATTTATTTCATGCATTTGCTTGTTCGCCTTTGTTTTGTCATTTTTCCCTCATTTAAAACTTACATATTATTATTATTAAGAAATTCACAGAGAAACATTCAACTCGTCCTACAGCATCTGGATAATGACGAATACTCAAGTCTGCTTCAAGAAGGGAAAAGTATCTCCAAATCCTTGGATTATAAGATGTTCTCCAGCATCATGGTACCCCCTCTGGAGGGGACCTGGTGGTTTAAAGTCTCCTCTTTACGTCACAGTCTTCGTGGCTCCTACAGCATTGTTTCTCGGGAAAATATAGAAAAATTGCTCCTGAAATTGGCTGTGTAAAGACCCGCTGCTCAGTGGAGCTTTTGGTTATTTGACCGAGACCTTCCGCTGGCTTATTGGTCTCACCGTCAAAAATATCGCATCATAAGATGAGACGGCAGGTTTTCCGCTCCATTAAAAACCCAAAGGATCATCACAGAGTAGTAATCATTGCCGCCTCGTTTTTAAAAGAGTCGTTCCCGTAAACGACATTTCCCTTTCTTTAAAATTTCTCCCCCTCCCCCTTTTTTTTTAGTTATATCTCCTGCGGTATCACTGAAGGCTTTTGTCTCGCTTAACGACAAACAACATTCTCACCGGAGAAGCCAGAGAAAAGGAATTAATGGACAGTTGTTATGGATTCCATCACGCAATGGATGAGTCCTTCAGGATAAAGTTCACAGGTTAGCAAAAAAAATACCCAGAGGAAAATAAAGAATATCTTTGGAGTGTCTGCGTCGAGCATTAGGAGAGATGTTAATAATGAAATCTGAGATCTTTCACTTAGCATAACATGAACGCAGGTAAGTAGGTTTACGAAGCAACTTGCAATGTAAACAGACTAACTGATGTAGTAGCCAGGCTTGGGCTTAGTTGCAAGTACTTTTGGCAGTTTGGCAGACACAGAGATGAAGATAAAACCAAATGCGAAGTATGAGGTCAACCCTGTAGTCACTAACTTGAAAACTATGTACTTAAATGTCCACCTATTGAGAAATATAGAGATAAACTGTATAATAATATGTGATATGTCAGGATATCTAAT
>NC_091295.1:22404190-22501690 GCF_038502225.1 Cherax quadricarinatus | reverse complement strand
AATCCATAAATGCCACAAAGACCTCTTTAGCCTTATCTAAATACTGTTCACTTATATGTTTCACTGTAAACACCTGGTCCACACACCCCCTACCTTTCCTAAAGCCTCCTTGTTCATCTGCTATCCTATTCTCCGTCTTACTCTTAATTCTTTCAATTATAACTCTACCATACACTTTACCAGGTACACTCAACAGACTTATCCCCCTATAATTTTTGCACTCTCTTTTATCCCCTTTGCCTTTATACAAAGGAACTATGCATGCTCTCTGCCAATCCCTAGGTACCTTACCCTCTTCCATACATTTATTAAATAATTGCACCAACCACTCCAAAACTATATCCCCACCTGCTTTTAACATTTCTATCTTTATCCCATCAATCCCGGCTGCCTTACCCCCTTTCATATATATATATATATATATATATATATATATATATATATATATATATAAAGGAGGTTTTGTATATATATTTATATATATTTAATATATATATATATATATATATATATATATATATATATATATATATATTATATATATATATATATATATATATATATATATATATATATATATATATATATATATATATATATATATATATATATATATATATATATATATATATATATATATATATATATATATATATATATATATATATATATATATATATATAAAGGAGGTTTTGTGGGCAAGGGGATTGGACTTCCAGCAAGCGTGCGTGAGCGTGTTAGATAGGAGTGACTGGAGACGAATGGTACTTGGGACCTGACGATCTGGTGGAGTGTGAGCAGGGTAATATTTAGTGAAGGGATTCAGGGAAACCGGTTATTTTCATATAGTCGGACTTGAGTCCTGGAAATGGGAAGTACAATGCCTGCACTTTAAAGGAGGGGTTTGGGATATTGGCAGTTTGGAGGGATATGTTGTGTATCTCTATACGTATATGCTTCTAAACTGTTGTATTCTGAGCACCTCTGCAAAAACAGTGATAATGTGCGAGTGTGGTGAAAGTGTTGAATGATGATGAAAGTATTTTCTTTTTGGGGATTTTCTTTCTTTTTGGGATCACCCTGCCTCGGTGGGAGACGGCCGACTTGTTGAAAAAAAAATATATATATATATATATATATATATATATAATGCAGAGAATTCATAGCTTGGAGATTGGAATAGGTGCGGGGGTACTAAAAGAATTATCCGAGGGCTGAAGAGGAGTTGAGGTGGTTAGGAAATTTAGAGATGATGGAACAAAATAGGTTGAGTTGAAGGCCGTATAAATCTGTTCTGGAATGCAGGTGGGAGAGGGGTCGTCCTAGGAAAGGCGTGAGCGTGTAAGATAGGAGTGAGCGGGGCAAATGGTTTGCATGACTTGATTTGTTGCTGGAGTATGAGCAAGATAACAGTTATGTAGGGATTCAGGGATATCGGTTAGCCGGACTTGAGTTCTGGAGTTGGGAAGTACAGAGCCGATACTCCAGGTTTTAACTGGAGTATCGGCGCGCCTCTGACAAGATAGTGATGGAGTGATGGTGAAAGTTTTTCTTCTTTTATTATAATTTTTTTAACCACCAAAAATTAACAATTTATTCTTTTAATTATCTGACTTCTGGCATTATTATTATTATTATTATTATTATTATTATTATTATTATTATTATTATTATTATTATTATTATATTCCTAGGAAAATGCTAAACCCGTGGGGGTCGTACAGCACCTGGGGGATGGGAAATAATTAGGTTTGATCTCATAAAAGGACTGTTAGCCTAAATTCCTTACTTTAAGAGTTCTTCCCTGGCTCACATCTGTCAGTCAGTGACTCCCGGCTGTCAGTCAGTGATTCCCGGCTGTCAGTTAGTGACTCACACTTACGAATCAACGAATACGCCATTCAAGGATATCTAGCTACCACTCAGAAACAAGTGTCATTCAGGGATTCACCGCTGCCCATCAGTGACCTACAGCCGCAAGTGACACACAGAAATCAACCTACGAGCCGTAGCTGCCAATTAATCAAACATCAACAACGTAGCTCGATCGCTAGCGCACTCAGCTCACACACTGAGATCCGGAATTCGAATCCCCGGTACGGCTGGAAAACATTAGGACGTGTTTCTATAAGACACCTGCTGTCCATGTTCACTCATCAGTATAAAATGGGTACCTGGATGTTAGTCGATTGGTGTGGGTCGCATCCTGGAACAAAACTGACCTAATTTTCCCTAAATGCTCTGTATAACAATCGGCTTTCTATATAGTAGTATTTCATTGATGTCAGCTATGGTCTGTATACCTTGTACATGTACTTGTAGAAATAAAGATATTATTATTATTATTATTATTATTATTATTATTATTATTATTATTATTATTATTATTATTATTATTATTATTATTCATTGATTTACTGTAGCCAATCAATTTTCCATAGCTGCCACTCAGAAGCCCCTGACCGCCGCCCGCATGACTGGGAACTCCGACGTCTTCCTAATAGCGTTCCCAGCTAAATATTGAGCTTTGCATATCCTATAATCTGAGAAGCGTGTAGCAATTTCCCCAACACTCTCCAGAATAATCTCCCAAAAATTCTCACGAATAATTTCCCGAACAATTTCCTGAGTAATCTTCCGAACAATCTCCCGAATAATTTTTCGAACAATCTCCCGAATAATCTCCCGAGCAATCTTCTTGATCCCCGGCAACATCACCTGGCCCATGCTGCAGCGATCTTAAGACGCTTTAAGGCGGATTAAATGGTGTACCACCAACAAGTCGTGGTTGAGGCGGTAGAACGCCTTCGGCTCACAATTGGAGGCACTCAAGTTCGATCCCAGGATGAGTGGAAACGTAAGATATGTTTCCTTACACCTGTTACCTGTGATTACCTAGCAGTGATTATGTACCTGGCTGATAGTCGACTTTTGTAGGAACACTCCAGTGGATAGTGTGTAACTTAGCCAGCACTGAGGTAGGATAACTTATCTTGTAAACTGAAGAGTGTTAAAAACAAAAGTCTGAGACAGAAAGAGTCACAATACCGTCACTGGAGCAATACACGAATAACCCGCACATAAGTGAGAGGAGCTTACGACGACGTTTCGGTCCTACTAGGACCATTTACACACTAAGGGAAAAGAGTGAGGTAGCCAGGATATATAGATGAGCGAGCCATGGACGGACCGAAACGTGGTCGTAAGCTCCTCTCTCGTATGTGCGGGTTATTTGTGTAATGAAAGTCTGAAAACGATCACACAGGCATCGGAAGATGTTGTTATTAAGTATCACCAAAGGCCCCTGAATAATTTTTCATCCTCTTCCTCCAGTATACTCGGTAATAACTTGAGAACTCCTGATCCTATCTGTTTCAAATTTTCATCGTTGGTGTACTTAGGGTAACGTTCATGCGAATACTAGCATGGATTTATAACCGGTAAGAGTGAAGAACACAGATGCTGTTACTGATTAAAAACACTCCCGGATTTCGCTTCAGTGTTAATGTGAGAATGCCTCTTCTGATCGGCTTCAAACTTTCAACAGCAGTGTATCCTACCCAGAAAAAGATTGGGGAAGTTACTGAAGTGTGCAAGTGCTAATCTGCCAATTTTATTTATAAAATTGTGAACTTACATTTTTGGTGAAATAGTTAAAATCTGTCTCTTCTGAATGACTTTAATATTTAAAGTGTATAAAGATTCTGAACAACACTTGTGGAATTCTCAGAGGAAGGTTCTCGTTAATTTTGTGTTGTGTAAGTCTTAATTTGCCATTATCGTTAAAACTGGCTTACATGCAATATCTGGAAAACGACTCTTCTGATCGGATTCGTACCATGAATACTGGTGTGTCTCAACTGACGAAATTCCCGGACTGATACTGGGTTGCTTATAGGTGCAAACTTGCCATATTTTTCAAGAGATTGCGGAATTAAAACATTAGCTTTCACGCTATAATTTGAGAATACTACATCCGATCAGCTTCAAACCGTCAACACTGATGCATCTCACTTACAGGAAGCTTGGATTCTTTTAGTGAACTGACCACTGCTAAGTGCCAAATGGTTAATATTTTTCTTATTCCTTCAGCTCTCCTTATATACCCGCTCACAGGAAGTATACAAATTCCCGTTTCTTTTAAAAAAAAAAAATCTTAAACTGTAAAAAAAATTTAAAACAGTTAAAATGAGAAAACTGAGAAATATTGAAAATTCGCGTTTTTATGGCGCTTTTAAACTTCACGAGTTTAATAATCCCTATAAATTATATTCCCGCTCGACTTTATTGTAAAGCCGGTCATAGACTCAGCTGCAGTGTTCTTTCATTCTTCCAAGATTTTGGTTCATATCTTGAAATAGTCTCATTTGCTCGGCTTCAAATTCTCAGCGTTACTGAACTATAAAAAAAAGGAAAACGTTTATGGAACTATTGGCATGTGCAGGCGTTCACTGATCAGTTTTATGTAGACTGTTGACGATATTGGATTCTACTTGATTGTTTGAGGAAAAATTCGCTCCCGATCGTCTTCAAACCTTCAACACTAGTATATCGTAAATAAGAAAGAGGAAAGGGTTAATAGTGTGTGTTGGTGCCCATTTACTAACTTTCTTTCAAAATTGGGATGGTATTTTCTCGTGGAATATATTTAGCACACATCTTATGAACGGCTTTTATTATCAGAACTAAGCGCTAAACCCATAAGGGTCGTACAGTATTATTGACTGCATATTTTATGACTTTTGTGTACACTGAGGTAGAGGAGGCTGGGTTCTGAAGATGCCGGGGTGAGTTTCTCGGACAGAACAGCGAGAGAAACATCTATTATTATTGTATTGAAACAACATACGCTAAACCTGCACGGGTCATTCTGCAATACAACTGAAACGCTGAAACACATGTACACATATGCACAGGAATAAATTTACAAGGAACAGATACATATGTATATACATGAAGAAGTCGTTATATATATATCGTGCCGAATAGGTAAAATTGGTCAATTAGCACGAACTCATTTAAAATTAAGTCCTTTCTAAAATTTTCTCTTATGCGTTTAAAGATATATTTTTTTTTCATTTATGTTAATGTAAAAATTAATAATTTTGTACCATAAGAACCTTAGAAAACTTACCTAACCTTATTATAACAAGCGTAATTTAATTTACCCTAATCCAGCTAAATATGTTTTAGATAAGTTTACAATAATTTAATAATAAACGAACACAATGAAATATATTTTTTTCGTTAGGTTCAGAATGATTTTTGCGAAATTATTGCATATATAAATTTTAGCTTGTCTTATTCAACAAGAAGAGAGTTGCTTTTGGCTTAAATAGCAACGCTCTTCTCGTTGAATAAGGCAAGCGAAAATTTATATATGCAATAATTTTTGCTCTGTATAGAGCGAAACGTTTTTGCCAGTGATAGATGCTTTTCTCTTCGCCTCTCCAAGATGTCAGCAGAAAAAAAAACTAAGATCTTCATGGGATGGAATTGAAGCCAGCGTCCCCTAACTTGGATCAAACATGATTACCTTCCATTCCCCAGGCGGTGACTGACCTCCTTACGGGTTTAGCGCTTCCCAAAGATTATGATAGTAATTATTAGCAGGGAGGGATAGAGAAGAGCGAGGGGTGACTAGCAATGTATTCTGTAAAAGAGCAGATGTTCTTGCAAGAGATGATTGAAGGGCGAGAATTGATTTATATTTCAACAAAACTTTGCTAGGTCTATCACCAGCCTGCCAAGCCTGTCATTAGTAAGTCAAGACTGTCACCAGTCTGCCAAGCCTGTCATCAGTCCGTCAAGACTGCCACCAGTCTGCCAAGCCTGTCATTAGTCCGTCAAGACTGCCACCAATCTGCCAAGCCTGTTATTAGTCCGTCAAGTCACCAGTCTGCCAAGCGTGTCATTAGACCGTCAAGACTGTCACCAGTCTGCCAAGCCTGTCATTAGTAAGTCAAGACTGTCACCAGTCTGCCAAGCTTGTCATTAGTCCGTCAAGACTGCCACCAATCTGCCAAGCCTGTCAGTCCGTGAAGACTGTCATCAGTCTGTCAAGCGCGTCATTAGTCCGTCAAGACTGTCACCAGTCTGCCAAGCCTGTCATTAGTCCGTCAAGACTGTCACCTGTCTGCCAAGCCTGTCATTAGTCCGTCAAGAATTGTCATTAGTCCGTCAAGCTTGTCATTAGTCCGTCAAGCCTGTCACTAGTCCATCAAGACAGTCACTAGCTCGTCAAGACTGTCACCATTCCGTCAAGACAGTCACTAGTCCGTTAAGACTGTCACTACTTCGTCAAGACGACTGTCACTAGTCCGTCAAGACGACTGTCACTAGTCCGCCAAGACTGTCACTATTCCGTCAAAACTGTCACTAGTCCGTCAAGACTGTCACTTGTTGTTACGACTTTGATGTAACTTAAATAAAATGTTCCTGGCTCCTAATGGCTGCTGACACTGTTGTCTAGGGTCTATAAAATTAAGCTGACAACACAGCAAACCTTGGGCCAGCATGTACTTATATATTATTATTCGGAAGGACAAAAACTCACCTATATAAAAATATATCTATATTAATAACAGTAACTTATATACGCCTTATAACGACTACAAAAATTCACCACACTCCAGTTCACATTAGCTCACTAGCACACTGCTACTGATGAGTCAAAATAAATCATCAGGGAGGCACCATGACATACACACCTCGCCTTCACTTCTGTCTGGTAGACTAATTACCAGCAGGCAAAACACCATGCAGTACTCTCGCATAAACAGGCCTCTGCATACTAGGGCCTTATAAATAAACATGAGAACACTTAAACACAAACACCTATAGTATACACTAAAAAATTTGGCCAAAAATTACCTACTCTAACTACAGCCCAAACATGATGACTTTTACCTCCGTCAGCACCCGTCTGGTACTGAACTATAAACACCTCATCTGCTCCTGTCCTGGCCACTGCCTGACTAACAGGAATGAAACGCGTTCGCTCCCAGTTCCATCCCGGAACTATGTTACACGGAAACTGATATTATATGTGGAGCATTATTTTATATAAATATGTTTTTTACAGTACTCCGTAACACTAGTCCGTCAAGACTGTCACTAGTCCGTCAAGACTGTCACTAGTCCGTCAATACTGCCACCAGTCCGTCAAGACTGTGACTAGTCCGTCAAGACTGTCACCAGTTCGTCAAGACTGTCGCTAGTCCGTCAATACTGTCACCAGTCCGTCAAGACTGTGACTAGTCCGTCAATACTGTCACCAGTCCGTCAAGACTGTCGCTAGTCCGTCAATACCGTCACCAGTCCGTCAAGACTGTGACTAGTCCGTCATGACTGTCTCCAGTCCGTCAAGACTGTCGCTAGTCCGTCAATACTGTCACCAGTCCGTCAAGACTGTGACTAGTCCGTCAAGACTGTCACTAGTCCGTCAAGACTGTCATTCAGTCATTGTGTGATTCGTTAAGACAGTCGTTCCATATGTCAGTGATTTATCAAAACAGTTGTTCAATATGTAGGTGATTCAGGACAGTCGTTCAGTACGTCAGTGATTCAACAAGACAGTCGTTAATTATGTCATTGTTTGTGCATAACAATTTGTCAGTCATGCGAAACCATTCCACATCACTGCTAACCCCAATTCTTTCAACACGATCCGTCAGTCATGAACACACACACACACACACACACACACGCACACACACACACTATGCGAAGCTGATAAGGATACAGTCGGAGGATGCTGGTACCAATCTGGAAAAGAACGTGGACAAAATACAGGAATTGTGCGACAAGTTGTTGCTGGATATCAGTCTCATCAAGTGGTTGCTGGAGATTAATCTCATCAAGTGCATAGTGATTAATAAGGATAAAAAAAAAGAGGAGCTACTGCATTGTATTACCTCTTATTATAAACAGTATATAACACCGCCAAGTTGACGAGTAAGAGGCAGGTGCAACATGTGGGTAAATCTCTTGTTGAAATGTTTCCCCTAGGCAACAGTCTTCTTCAGTCGGATAAATGCTTACAGTGTGAAATTATTCTGAAGTGATCAGTTCCTCAGATTTGACAGAAGTTAATTAATCTCAATTACTTCCCAGCTCCTAATGTATCGACCGAAGAAGCCACTTGCGCAGGCAAGACGTTTCGACACTAAATTATTGTAATCAAAATCAAGCGCCAAACCCACAAGGGTCATGCAACCTCGACACTAAGAATGTCTATGTATTGCACATGTGTTTAAATTACCAAAGTATTCCCTGGGAGGTATGAGTCTCAAGGATTTTGTCTATCATGGGAGTGCGCTAAACCCGTAGCAGTCATACAATATCTTTGCAGTTAAAAGGAATCATGTTTTATTCAAGGGATGGCTTCCTCTAATTTCTTGGATAAAAATCCTTTCGCTAACATAAAGATATCCATACTGTTAATATTCTCTCATTATACTATCATTGTCATATTTTATATATATATATATATATATATATATATATATATATATATATATATATATATATATATATATATATATATATATATATATATATATATATGTATATATATATATATATATATATATATATATATATATATATATATATATATATATATATATATATATATATATATATATATATATATATATATATATATTAAAAAATGTTGTGGAGGGAGTAGTAGGTAAATTTGGGGTGCCAGGGGTAAATGAAAATGGGGAGCCTTTAATTGAGCTATGTGTAGAAAGAGGTTTGGTAATAAGTAATAAATATTTTATGAAAAAGAACATAAATAAATATACAAGGTATGATGTATCACGTAATGAAAGTATTTTGTTAGATTATGTATTGGTGGATAAAAGGTTGATGGGTAGGCTCCAGGATGTACATGTTTAAAGAGGGGCATCATTATCTAGTTGTAGCTACAGTTAGAGTAAGATGTAGATGGGATAAGAGGAAAATGGCAACAACAAGTAAGAGGGAGGTGAAAGTGTATAAACTAAGGAAGAAGTTCAGGTGAAATATAAGCAACTATTGGCAGGAAGGTGGGCTGGTGCAGGTATGAGTAGTGGGGGGGTTGAAGAGGGTTGGAATAGTTTTAAAAATGCAGTATTAGAATGTGGGGCAGAAGTTTGAGGTTATAGGAGGGTGGGTGCAGGAGGAAAGAGGAGTGATTGGTGGAATGAAGAAGTAAAGGGTGTGATAAAAGAGAAAAAGGTAGCTTATGAGAGGTATTTACAAAGCAGAAGTGTTATAAGAAGAGTAGAGTATATGGAGAGTAAAAGTCAGGTGAAGAGAGTGTTGAGAGAGTGCAAAAGGAGAGCGGATGATAGAGTGGGAGAGGCACTGCCAAGAAATTTTGATGAAAATAATAAAAAAAAATTTGGAGTGAGTTAAACAAGTTAAGAAAGCCTAGGGAACAAATGGATTTATCAGTTAAAAACAGAAAGGGGGGTTTGTAGATGGGGAGATGGAGGTTGTGGGTAGATGCCGAGAATATTCTGAGGAACTTTTAAATGTCGACGAAGAAAGGGAGGCGATAATTTCATGCACTGGCCTGGGAGGTATACCATCTTTTAGGAGTGAAGAAGAGCAGGATGTGATTGTGGGGGAGGTACGTGAGGAATTACGTAGAATGAAAGGGGGTAAAGCAGCTGGAACTGATGGGATGATGACAGAAATGTTAAAAGCAGGGGGGGATATAGTGTTGGAGTGGTTGGTATTTTTGTTTAACATATGTATGAAAGAGAGGAAGGTACCTAGGGATTGGCGGAGAGCGTGTGTAGTCCCTTTATATAAAGGGAAGGGGGACAAATGAGATTGTGAAAATTATAAAGGAATAAGTTTACTGAGTATACCAGGAAAAATGTACGGTGGGGTTTTTATTGAAAGAATTAGAGGTAAGACAGAATGTAGAATTGCGGATGAGCAAGGAGGTTTTAGAGTAGGTAGGAGATGTGTAGATCAAGTGTTTACATTGACGCATATGTGTGAGCAGTATTTAGATAAAGGTAGGGAAGTTTTTATTTCATTTATGGATTTAGAAAAAGCATATGATAGAGTGGATAGGGGAGCAATGTGGCAGATGTTGCAAGTATATGGAATAGGTGGTAAGTTACTAAATGCTGTAAAGAGTTTTTATGAGGATAGTGGGGCTCAGGTTAGGGTGTGTAGAAGAGAGGGAGACTACTTCCCGGTAAAAGTAGGTCTTAGACAGGGATGTGCAATGTCACCATGGTTGTTTAATATATTTATAGATGGGGTTGTAAAAGAAGTAATTGCTAGGGTGTTCGGTAGAGGGGTGGGATTAAATTATGGAGAATTAAATACAAAATGGGAAGTGACACAGTTACTTTTTGCTGATGATACTGTGCTTATGGGAGATTCTAAAGAAAGATTGCAAAGGTTAGTGAACGAATTTGGGAATATGTGTAAAGGTAGAAAGTTGAAAGTGAACATAGAAAAGAGTAAGGTGGTGAGAGTATCAAATGATTTAGATAAAGAAAAATTGGATATCAAATTGGGGAGGAGGAGTATGGAAGAAGTGAATGTTTTCAGATATTTGGGAGTTGACGTGTCAGCGGATGGATTTATGAAGGATGAGGTTAATCATAGAATTGATGAAGGAAAAAAGCTGAGTGGTGCATTGAGGTATATGTGGAGGCAAAATATGTTATCTATGGAGGCAAAGAAGGGAATGTATGAAAGTATAGTAGTATCAACACTCTTATATGGGTGTGAAGCTAGGGTTGTAAATGGCGCAGCAAGGAGGTGGATGGAGGCAGTGGAGATGTCCTGTCTAAGGGCAATGTGTGGTGTAAATATTATGCAGAAAATTCGGAGTGCGGAAATTAGGAGAAGGTGTGGAGTTAATAAAAGTATTAGTCAGAGGGCTGAAGAGGGTTTGTTTAGGTGGTTTGGTCATTTAGAGAGAATGGATCAAAGTAGAATGACATGGAGAGCGTATAAATCTGTATGGGAAGGAAGGCGGGATAGGGGTTGTCATCGAAAAGGTTGGAGGGAGGGGGTAAAGGAGGTGTTGTGGGCGAGGGGTTTGGACTTACAGCAAGCGTGCGTGAGCATGTTAGATAGGAGTGAATGGAGACAAATGGTATTTGGGACCTGACGATCTGTTGGAGTGTGAGCAGGATAATATTTAGTGAAGGGATTCAGGGAAACCGGTTATTTTATATAACCGGACTTGAGTCCTGGAAATGGGAAGTACAATGCCTGCACTCTAAAGGAGGGGTTCGTGAAATTAGCAGTTTGGAGAGATATATTGTGTATTTTTATACGTATATACTTCTAAACTGTTGTATTCTGGGCACCTCTGCAAAAACAGTGATTATGTGTGAGTTAGGTGAAAGTGTTGAATGATGATGAAAGTATTTTCTTTTTGGGGATTTTCTTTCTCTTTGGGTCACCCTGCCTCGGTGGGAGACGACCGACTTGTGGAAATTTTTTTTTATATATTTCACCAATGTAGCTCCCAGTATGTGGGTTGGTAGAGGATGTATACCCTGCGGGGCCTGCATATTCATACTGCCTCGGAAGTCTCTCTGTGAGAGACAGTTGGAAGCTGGACTTCTTTAATATTAATACTACTGATAATAATGGTCTATATTTCTACAAGTACATGTACAAGGTGTACAGTCCTAGCTGACATCACTGACATACTATATAGTGTCCCTTGTTATACTGAGCATTTCGGGCAAATTAAGTCAATGTTGTTCCCGGGATGCGACCTACACTAGTCGACTAACACCCAGGTACCTATTTTACTGATGGGTGAACAGAGACAGGTGTCTTAAGGAAACACGTCCTGTTTCTACCCGTACCGGGGATCGAACCCCCCACCCGGGCGTCAGTATGCAAGCTGTGTGCGCTGATGAGGGGCTCTTGTTCTAGGGAACTGGATCTGTGCTCCAGTTCCCTGAATTAAGCCTGAATGCCTTCCATCCTCTCCCCTCAGGTGCTGTATAATCTTCCATGATAATATTGATAACTGAGACGGGACCTGAGATTGGCAGACCCATATAACTATATCTCAATACAAGCTACCAGACCATGGATGACCATTTTAGCTCCCCATCAAGACCACAGCAAAGACACTGTCCTGGTGGAGAGACAACTCAAGGAATCCTTCAGAGAGAAGGTCCTGAGGAGGACTGACATCAAACCTGCCTCTCTCTCTTGGTTCACTATGTAATCAGATAATCTCAGTGATCACAATTTGTTCAGCAAAATTAGCAAACTGGCACTGACACGACCCCAAGTCCCCAAGTTATTATTATTATCATTATTATTATTATTATTATTATTATTATTATTATTATTATTATTATTATTATTATTATTATTATTATTATTATTATTATTATTATTATAAGAAATGAAGCACTAAACCTACAAGAGTCCAAGTCAAAAAAATCTGTAATTTTGATGCCTCAAAGTTTAGTGGTTGAAATCGATAAAAAAAGGCATTGTCCAGTTATTGAATGGAAAAAAATTGTCTAATAAAATTTGTAAATTAAAATTTTCAGAGCCCAAAATCATTATAAACATTTCTTTGGTTAAAGTTCGTCCTTGCTGAAGGTGTGAAGCCAATCATGTGAGGCTTTCTCAAGTTATCTCTTGGAAACCAAATGAGGAATGGTCTATTTAAAATCATATGACGCTTGCCAAAAGTCGGGTGAACCTTGTCATTGTTATATTAGAACAGCGTTAAAAATTTGAAGCCAGTCGGATGAGGCGTTTTCAAGTTATAAATGAAACCTTGGAGAAAGAAGAACAAAACCTCAGGCAACCAATCAAGGCAATTCTTCAGGGAAACCCTAGTTACCTTTCTCTCACCATTATCAATGTTATTATTTCCACAATCACTACCACCATTGTCAGCATTCTTACCACCATACACCACCATCACTGCCACCATTGTCAGCATTCTTACCACCACCACCATTACTGCCACCATTGTCAGCATTCTTACCACCACCACCATTACTGCCACCATTGTCAGCATTCTTACCACCACTGCCACCAGTACTACTACTACTACATCTATTCCTGCTACAACTACTACCATCCCTACCACTACACTCACAATCACCACCACTACAACCAAGAGACATTCCGTTGCACCTCCTTCGGTTACCAGATTCACTCTGCAACCTTCACGGCCGCCTTCTTCCTAACTCTTGCAGCGCCTCGTCCTCTTAACACCGTCTCTGTTGCCTACAAATGCACACCTTCGTTCTTGTCATGCAAATACCAGAAACTTTTTTCCCCCCTAAACAAGACTTTTTTTTGTAGTGTTCGCCGCCTGTCCTGAGAGATACGAGAGTCGCTTCTAGCGCACACTTCTCCCTGACATTAAAGCAATTGTGTCCGTCAACGGCTCAAACTTGATAGTCTCTTAAAGAAGAGCAAAAAGGCTCTGACTCAAACTTGATAGTCTCTTAAAGAAGAGCAAAAAGGCTCTGACTCAAACTTGATAGTCTCTTAAAGAAGAGCAAAAAGGCTCTGACTCAAACTTGATAGTCTCTTAAAGAAGAGCAAAAAGGCTCTGACTCAAACTTGATAGCCTCTTAAAGAAGAGCAAAAAGGCTCTGACTCAAACTTGATAGTCTCTTAAAGAAGAGCAAAAAGGCTCTGACCCTGACTGGAACAATACATAAATAACCCGCACAGTATGACTTTGTAAATGGTCGAAGTCGGACCAGGTTATTTTAATAATCTCCATGTACACCTAGAGAGTATTATAACAATAATAGGGAAGCGATAAAACCGTAGGGGTCGCACACTTTGATCCGTCGACAGACATAATTGCTTTAATTTCTTGGATCCCTGGCTCTTCACTAGACTCGAAGCACTCTCCTTGAAGGAGTCAGTGCACTCTCCTTGAAGGAGTCAGTGCACTCTCCATGAAGGAGTCAGTGCACTCTCCTTGAAGGAGTCAGTGCACTCTCCATGAAGGAGTCAGTGAACTCTCCTTGAAGGAGTCAATGTACTCTCCTTGAAGGAGTCGGTGCACTCTCCATGAAGGAGTCAGTGCACTCTCCATGAAGGAGTCGGTGCACTCTCCATGAAGGAGTCAGTGCACTCTCCATGAAGGAGTCGGTGCACTCTCCATGAAGGAGTCAGTGCACTCTCCATGAAGGAGTCAGTGAACTCTCCTTGAAGGAGTCGGTGCACTCTCCATGAAGGAGTCGGTGCACTCTCCATGAAGGAGTCGGTGCACTCTCCATGAAGGAGTCGGTGCACTCTCCTTGAAGGAATCAGAGCACTCTCCTTGAAGGAATCAGGGCACTCTCCTTGAAGGAGTCAGTGCACTCTCCTTGAAGGAGTCAGTGCACTCTCCTTGAAGGAATCAGGGCACTCTCCTTGAAGGAGTCGGTGCACTCTCCTTGAACGAGTCAGTGCACTCTCCTTGAAGGAGTCACGGCACTCTCCTTGAAGGAGTCAGTTCACTCTCCTTGAAGTAGTCACGGCACTCTCCTTGAAGGAGTCAGTGCACTCTCCTTGAAGGAATAAGGGCACTCTCCTTGAAGGAATCAGGGCACTCTCCTTGAAGGAGTCAGTGCACTCTCCTTGAAGGAGTCAGTGCACTCTCCTTGAAGGAATCAGGGCACTCTCCTTGAAGGAATCAGGGCACTCTCCTTGAAGGAGTCAGTGCACTCTCCTTTAAGGAGTCAGTGCACTCTCCTTGAAGGAATCAGGGCACTCTCCTTGAAGGAGTCAGTGCACTCTCCTTGAAGGAGTCAGTGCACTCTCCTTGAAGGAGTCACGGCACTCTCCTTGAAGGAGTCAGTGCACTCTCCTTGAAGGAGTCAGTGCAGTCTCCTTGAAGGAATCAGGGCACTCTCCTTGAAGGAGTCGGTGCACTCTCCTTGAAGGAGTCACGGCACTCTCCATGAAGGAGTCGGTGCACTCTCCTTGAAGGAATCAGAGCACTCTCCTTGAAGGAATCAGGGCACTCTCCTTGAAGGAGTCAGTGCACTCTCCTTGAAGGAATCAGTGCACTCTCCTTGAAGGAATCAGGGCACTCTCTTTGAAGGAGTCGGTGCACTCTCCTTGAAGGAGTCAGTGCACTCTCCTTGAAGGAGTCACGGCACTCTCCTTGAAGGAGTCAGTTCACTCTCCTTGAAGTAGTCACGGCACTCTCCTTGAAGGAGTCAGTGCACTCTCCTTGAAGGAATAAGGGCACTCTCCTTGAAGGAATCAGGGCACTCTCCTTGAAGGAGTCAGTGCACTCTCCTTGAAGGAGTCAGTGCACTCTCCTTGAAGGAATCAGGGCACTCTCCTTGAAGGAATCAGAGCACTCCCCTTGAAGGAGTCAGTGCACTCTCCTTGAAGGAGTCAGTGCACTCTCCTTGAAGGAATCAGGGCACTCTCCTTGAAGGAATCAGGGCACTCTCCTTGAAGGAGTCAGTGCACTCTTCTTTAAGGAGTCAGTGCACTCTCCTTGAGGGAATCAGGGCACTCTCCTTGAAGGAGTCAGCGCACTCTCCTTTAAGGAGTCAGTGCACTCTCCTTGAAGGAATAAGGGCACTCTCCTTGAAGGAGTCAGTGCACTCTCCTTGAAGGAGTCACGGCACTCTCCTTGAAGGAGTCAGTGCACTCTCCTTGAAGGAATCAGGGCACTCTCCTTGAAGGAATCAGTGCACTCTCCTTGAAGGAGTCAGTGCACTCTCCTTGAAGGAATCAGTGCACTCTCCTTGAATGAGTCAAGGCACTCTCCTTGAAGGAGTCAGTGCACTCTCCTTGAAGGAGTCAGTGCACTCTCCTTGAAGGAATCAGGGCACTCTCCTTGAAGGAGTCGGTGCACTCTCCTTGAAGGAGTCACGGCACTCTCCTTGAAGGAGTCAGTGCACTCTCCTTGAAGGAGTCAGTGCACTCTCCTTGAAGGAATCAGGGCACTCTCCTTGAAGGAGTCAGTGCACTCTCCTTGAAGGAGTCAGTGCACTCTCCTTGAAGGAGTCAGTGCACTCTCCTTGAAGGAGTCAGTGCACTCTCCTTGAAGGAATCAGGGCACTCTCTTTGAACGAGTCGGTGCACTCTCCTTGAAGGAGTTAGTGCACTCTCCTTGAAGGAGTCACGGCACTCTCCTTGAAGGAGTCAGTTCACTCTCCTTGAAGTAGTCACGGCACTCTCCTTGAAGGAGTCAGTGCACTCTCCTTGAAGGAATAAGGGCACTCTCCTTGAAGGAATCAGGGCACTCTCCTTGAAGGAGTCAGTGCACTCTCCTTGAAGGAGTCAGTGCACTCTCCTTGAAGGAATCAGGGCACTCTCCTTGAAGGAATCAGGGCACTCTCCTTGAAGGAGTCAGTGCACTCTCCTTTAAGGAGTCAGTGCACTCTCCTTGAAGGAATCAGGGCACTCTCCTTGAAGGAGTCAGTGCACTCTCCTTGAAGGAGTCAGTGCACTCTCCTTGAAGGAATCAGGGCACTCTCCTTGAAGGAGTCGGTGCACTCTCCTTGAAGGAGTCACGGCACTCTCCATGAAGGAGTCGGTGCACTCTCCTTGAAGGAATCAGAGCACTCTCCTTGAAGGAATCAGGGCACTCTCCTTGAAGGAGTCAGTGCACTCTCCTTGAAGGAGTCAGTGCACTCTCCTTGAAGGAATCAGGGCACTCTCCTTGAAGGAGTCGGTGCACTCTCCTTGAAGGAGTCACGGCACTCTCCATGAAGGAGTCGGTGCACTCTCCTTGAAGGAATCAGAGCACTCTCCTTGAAGGAATCAGGGCACTCTCCTTGAAGGAGTCAGTGCACTCTCCTTGAAGGAGTCAGTGCACTCTCCTTGAAGGAATCAGGGCACTCTCTTTGAAGGAGTCGGTGCACTCTCCTTGAAGGAGTCAGTGCACTCTCCTTGAAGGAGTCACGGCACTCTCCTTGAAGGAGTCAGTTCACTCTCCTTGAAGTAGTCACGGCACTCTCCATGAAGGAGTCAGTGCACTCTCCTTGAAGGAATAAGGGCACTCTCCTTGAAGGAATCAGGGCACTCTCCTTGAAGGAGTCAGTGCACTCTCCTTGAAGGAGTCAGTGCACTCTCCTTGAAGGAATCAGGGCACTCTCCTTGAAGGAATCAGGGCACTCTCCTTGAAGGAGTCAGTGCACTCTCCTTGAAGGAGTCAGTGCACTCTCCTTGAAGGAATCAGGGCACTCTCCTTGAAGGAATCAGGGCACTCTCCTTGAAGGAGTCAGTGCACTCTTCTTTAAGGAGTCAGTGCACTCTCCTTGAAGGAGTCACGGCACTCTCCTTGAAGGAGTCAGTGCACTCTCCTTGAAGGAATCAGGGCACTCTCCTTGAAGGAATCAGTGCACTCTCCTTGAAGGAGTCAGTGCACTCTCCTTAAAGGAATCAGTGCACTCTCCTTGAATGAGTCAAGGCACTCTCCTTGAAGGAGTCAGTGCACTCTCCTTGAAGGAGTCAGTGCACTCTCCTTGAAGGAATCAGGGCACTATCCTTGAAGGAGTCGGTGCACTCTCCTTGAAGGAGTCACGGCACTCTCCTTGAAGGAGTCAGTGCACTCTCCTTGAAGGAGTCAGTGCACTCTCCTTGAAGGAATCAGGGCACTCTCCTTGAAGGAGTCGGTGCACTCTCCTTGAAGGAGTCAGTGCACTCTCCTTGAAGGAGTCAGTGCACTCTCCTTGAAGGAGTCAGTGCACTCTCCTTGAAGGAGTCAGTGCACTCTCCTTGAAGGAGTCAGTGCACTCTCCTTGAAGGAATCAGGGCACTCTCCTTGAAGGAGTCGGTGCACTCTCCTTGAAGGAGTCAGTGCACTCTCCTTGAAGGAGTCACGGCACTCTCCTTGAAGGAGTCAGTGCACTCTCCTTGAAGGAATAAGGGCACTCTCCTTGAAGGAATCAGGGCACTCTCCTTGAAGGAGTCAGTGCACTCTCCTTGAAGGAGTCAGTGCACTCTCCTTGAAGGAATCAGGGCACTCTCCTTGAAGGAATCAGGGCACTCTCCTTGAAGGAGTCAGTGCACTCTTCTTTACGGAGTCAGTGCACTCTCCTTGAAGGAATCAGGGCACTCTCCTTGAAGGAATCAGGGCACTCTCCTTGAAGGAGTCAGTGCACTCTCCTTTAAGGAGTCAGTGCACTCTCCTTGAAGGAATAAGGGCACTCTCCTTGAAGGAGTCAGTGCACTCTCCTTGAAGGAGTCACGGCACTCTCCTTGAAGGAGTCAGTGCACTCTCCTTGACGGAATCAGGGCACTCTCCTTGAAGGAATCAGTGCACTCTCCTTGAAGGAGTCAGTGCACTCTCCTTGAAGGAATCAGTGCACTCTCCTTGAAGGAGTCACGGCACTCTCCTTGAAGGAGTCAGTGCACTCTCCTTGAAGGAGTCAGTGCACTCTCCTTGAAGGAATCAGGGCACTCTCCTTGAAGGAGTCGGTGCACTCTCCTTGAAGGAGTCACGGCACTCTCCTTGAAGGAGTCAGTGCACTCTCCTTGAAGGAGTCAGTGCACTCTCCTTAAAGGAATCAGGGCACTCTCCTTGAAGGAGTCGGTGCACTCTCCTTGAAGGAGTCAGTGCACTCTCTTTGAAGGAATCAGGGCACTCTCCTTGAAGGAGTCGGTGCACTCTCCTTGAAGGAATCAGGGCACTCTCCTTGAAGGAGTCAGTGCACTCTCCTTGAAGGAATCAGGGCACTCTCCTTGAAGGAGTCAGTGCACTCTTCTTGAAGGAGTCAGTGCACTCTCCTTGAAGGAGCCACGGCACTCTCCTTGAAGGAGTCAGTGCACTCTCCTTGAAGGAGTGGGTGCACTCTCCTTGAAGGAGTCAGTGCACTCTCCTTGACGGAGTCAGTGCACTCTCCTTGACGGAGTCAGTGCACTCTCCTTGAAGGAATCGGTGCACTCTCCTTGAAGGAAAGTTTAAGGAATGTACTTTATCCTGTGTGGAAAAACACTTATGTACAGTTCAGGGCAATTATTAAAGAAAACATTTCTCCCCGAGTGACTTCTTCAGTCCTGATACAGGAGTCAGGTGGAAAGCCGTAAGCGTAGTACTTGCAGTAATAGCAGTACAAACCAAACCATCTCACGACAATTGTACTTCTACTACTACTACTATTACTACTCCTACTGCTGCTGCTACTACTATTACTACTACTCCTACTAGACCTTTCACCTGATTACTGCCATTATATAAACTCTTTTCTTAGTTACCTCTGTTAGGTACAAAGGGACTTCCGTCAGATGTCAGGTGTTCAGCACACCTCCCAGAGAATCTCCTGGCACTCGGGCTGCGGCGTGAGTGCCAAGAATGGCTCAAATGGGGTTGGAAGACTCGCAGTGCCCTTGGCATAGGGCTGCCCTCGCCATAAGGCTATAAGCAGTATTCCACTTAACCTGAAGACTCACCGTATCTTCGCCATAGGGCTTCCCTCGCCATAGGGCTTCCCTCACCATAGGGCAGTAAACTGTTCATCACTTACATAAACTCCGACACTCCTTCGGAAGTCACTACCGAGTTACCATATGGAGAAGACCTGGGTCAGGACCAGTCATGGCAAACCTAAATGAACCTGTTACGTTTGTATTAGGATTGCAGAAGCTACTAGTGGCGAAAAGTTTTCTAGAATAAATGTTCTAAACTATACATAAAGTGTTTTTTTCCATATCTTGTCGGTATCACGATACCATTTCTCACTTTTCCCTTTCCTAGATTCCATATACATACACACATGCCCTCGCTTTACACTGCCGAAAGTAAGAGTTAAGATTCCTGTACCCTTCAGTGTCAAGAGATTTTCCTTCACACTTTCTTACCTGGCTTTGCTGTCGATTGTGTGCTCAACCAAGTTATTGCTGTTGGCGGCCCACTAGCCCACATCGCAGCCTGGTTGATCTGGCACTTTGATGAAATACCTTCTACACTCTTTCAAGCAATATTTCCAATATCTGCTGGTAGGAAGTTGGATAGTCTTGGACTATGTACGTGTGTAGTCATTTTGTGTCAGTGGTGCTCCTGCTTTTCTCTGAGTTTATTCTGCACCTCCATGTCTCTCGCATTTTGTTGTGACATAAAATATTACACTTTGTTAAACGTTAAATTCCTTAAGGTTATGCAGCCCTTAAAATAAACGCACTGAAATAGTGTTACGCAGGTTTTATTAGAAACAAAATCGTGAATTTTAATACCGTAGAAGACAGGTCTTCTTGACAGGCATGGAAATTAATGGTATAAAATACCGACACAATGGAAATATAAACACACATGAAGTATAATGTGATCCTTTATTGACAACGTTTCGTCCACACAGTGGGCTTTATCAAGTCACAAACAGATCTGTGATATGTTTTTATGCAGTAATGTATCTGTTGATAGGACTGAATTAAAATGAAATTGGATAGGCATATATATTTAGTATACTGGTCCTGTAATGAAGAAATCTTCACAAATTACACTTCTCCTGTATGTGGGAGAGTCTAACTTGAGAGTTGGTATTGCACAAGTAATAGCAACTCGGGCTCAGCTGGAACGAAACCACTGAAGCGACCGTAACTAGTGGAATGTTTGACGGTATCCTTATCACCTTAATAAAGTGTCTCAGTTCAGGTAGACACATTTTTATTACTGTTAAAGTAACCTGTTCTGTGTGATGGACTGTGATAGGTAAGCATATTATTATTATTATTATTATTATTATTATTATTATTATTATTATTATTATTATTATTGTTATTTTTGAGAGAACACTGAAATCTTAGAGGTCGTACAAAGCCTGAAGAATGAGGCAATAAGGTTCGATGTACCTGGATCAAGAGCTCCTCAATGATGTCAAGTCACCTCCCTCGAAGGATGAAGGTGGGGGGGGGGAGTGTGGGAAACAGCGTTTAGATAAATGAGGCAGCGAGACGGCAGAGGACACAAAACAGCCTAAGTCTTCATTACAACAACCTTTCGCTCAAGAGAATAAAGTTCCATTGAGTGGAACATTGGTTTTATGATTTTTTTTTTTATACGACGGCGGCACACGGCTAATGTACAGAATTTTCTTCTAAGTAAACAAGTGTCTTGCCCTCTGGCGGTGGTAGGGCAGTCACGCAACAGCGACGATTCTCACTGTCGATATACACATTAAAATCAGAGTGTCAATATGCACAGCAAAAATGCCTAGCCTTTCGTGGTATGGCTGGAGCGGATTTGGCTTGAATTATTCCGCTGCAAGGTTGACTTGCAATGATCATAACACGGTCAGTGGGTTCTTTGTGTGTGTGTGTGTGTGTGTGTGTGTGTGTGTGTGTGTGTGTGTGTGTGTGTGTGTGTGTGTGTGTACTCACCTATTTGTACTCACCTATTTGTGGTTGCAGGGGTCGAGTCACAGCTCCTGGCCCCGCCTCTTCGCTGATTGCTACTAGGTCCTCTCTCTCCCTGCCCCATGAGCTCTATCATACCTCGCCTTAAAACTATGTATGGTTCCTGCCTCCACCACATCACTTTCTAGGCTATTCCATGGCCTGACTACTCTATGACTGAAGAAATACTTCCTAACATCCCTTTGATTCATCTGAGTCTTCAACTTCCAATTGTGACCTCTTGTGTCTGTGTCCCATCTCTGGAACATCCCGTCTTTGTCCACCTCGTCTATTCCGCGCAGTATTTTATATGTCGTTATCATGTCTCCCCTGACCCTCCTGGCCTCCAGTGTCGTCAGGCCGATTTCCCTCATCCTCTCTTCATAGGACAATCCCCGTAGCTCTGGGACTAGTCTTGTTGCAAACCTTTGCACTTTCTCTAATTTCTTGACGTGCTTGAATAGGTGTGGATTCCAAACTGGTGCTGCATACTCCAGTATGGGCCTGACGTAGATGGTGTACAGAGTCTTAAACGAATCCTTACTGAGGTATCGGAACGCTATCCGTAGGTTTGCCAGGCGCCCGTATGCTGCAGCAGTTATCTGATTGATGTGCGCCTCAGGAGATATGCTCGGTGTTATACTCACCCCCAGATCTTTTTCCTTGAGTGAGGTTTGCAGTCTTTGGCCATCTAAACTATATTGTGTCGCGGTCTTCTTTGCCCTTCCCCAATCTTCATGACTTTGCATTTGGCAGGATTAAATTCAAGGAGCCAGTTGCTGGACCAGGCTTGTAGCCTGTCCAGATCTCTCTGTAGTCCTGCCTGATCCTCGTCCGATTCGATTCTTCTCATTAACTTCACATCGTCTGCAAACAAGGACACTTCTGAGTCTATCCCTTCCGTTATGTCGTTCACGTATACCAAGAACAACACAGGTCCTAGGACTGACCCCTGTGGAACCCCGCTTGTCACAGGCGCCCACTCTGACACCTCGTCGCGTACCATGACTCGTTGTTGCCTCCCTGTCAGATATTCTCTGATCCATTGCAGTGCCTTTCCTGTTATGTGTGCCTGGTCCTCTAGCTTTTGCAGTAACCTCTTGTGAGGAACTGTGTCGAAAGCCTTCTTGCAGTCCAAAAATACGCAGTCAATCCACCCCTCTCTCTCTTGTCTTACTTCTGTCACCTTGTCATAAAACTCTAGTAGGTTTGTGACACAGGATTTTCCTTCCCTGAAACCGTGCTGGTTGTCATTTATACACTTGTTTCTTTCCAGGTGCCCCACCACTCTCCTCCTGATGATCTTCTCCATGACCTTGCATACTATACACGTTAGTGATACAGGTCTGTAGTTTAGTGCCTCATGTCTGTCTCCCTTTTTAAAAATTGGGACTACATTTGCCATTTTCCATACCTCAGGGAGTTGCCCAGTTTCAAATGATGTGTTGAAGATCTTTGTTAATGGCTCACACAATATCTCTGCTCCCTCTTTAAGGACCCATGGAGAGATATTGTCTGGTCCCACCGCCTTTGAGGTGTCAAGTTCGCATAGCAGCTTCTTCACCTCCTCCTTGGTTATATGTACCTCATCCAGCACTTGCTGGTGTGTCCCCCTGTTCTGATTTCTTGGAGTCCTACTGGTTTCCACTGTAAATACCTCTTTAAATCTTGTGTTGAGCTCCTGACATACCTCTCGGTCGTTTCTTGTGAATTCCCCATCACCCTTCCTCAGTCTGATTACCTGGTCCTTGACTGTTGTTTTCCTCCTGATGTGGCTGTACAACAGCTTCGGGTCAGTCTTTACTTTTGATGCTATGTCATTTTCACATTGTCTCTGAGCCTCCCTTCTTATCTGTGCATATTCATTTCTGGCTCTTCGGCTGATTTCTTTATTTTCCTGAGTTCTCTGTCTTCTGTACCTTTTCCATTCTCTAGTACACATAGTTTTTGCCTCCCTACACCTTTGGGTGAACCAAGGACTCGTACTGTTCTTCCCATTATTACTGTTTCCCTTGGGAACAAACCTCTCCTCTGCCTCCTTGCATTTTGTTGGTACATAGTCCATCATTTCTTGTACTGGTTTTCCTGTCAGTTCTCTCTCCCACTGAATGTCTTGAAGGAAGTTACTCATGCCTGAGTAGTTCCCCCTTTTGTAGTTTGGTTTTTCCCACCCTATTCCTGCTACTCTCTCCACTTGGAGCTCAACTATGTAGTCGAAGCACAGAACCACATGATCACTAGCTCCCAGGGGCCTTTCATACATGATACCCTCGATGTCCGAACTACTCATGGTGAATACAAGGTCCAACCTTGCTGGTTCATCCTCTCCTCTCTCTCTGGTAGTGTCTCTAACATGTTGATGCATGAGGTTCTCCAGTACCACATCCATCATCTTGGCTCTCCATGTTTCGGGACCCCCATGGGGCTCCAGGTTTTCCCAGTCAATCTCCTTGTGATTGAAATCACCCATAACTAGTAACTTTGCTCCCCCCATGTGTGCTCTCCTGGCCACCTCGGCTAGTGTGTTGATCATTGCTCTGTTGCTCTCATCGTATTCTTCTCTTGGCCTCCTGCAGTTCTGTGGTGGGTTGTACATTACTGCAATTATCACCTTATGTCCCTCAGACTGGATTGTTCATACTAAGTAGCCGCTTTCGCCCATGCCATCCATTCCTTCCATTTTCTCAAAACCCCACTGGTTTTTAATGAGCAGTGCAACTCCTCCTCCCCCTCTCCTCCCTCTGTCTTTCCTGAAGATTTGATATCCGGATGGAAAGATTGAATCTGTTATTATTCTGGTGAGTTTTGTTTCTGTGAGTGCTATTATGTCTGGGGATGTCTCTTTGATTTTTTCGTGCCACTCCTCATACTTGTTTGTTATTCCATCTGCATTTGTATACCACACCTTCAACTTCTTTTCTAAGACTGTGGTCTGGGAAGTATATTGGGGTTGGGGAAGTGGGAGACCTGGTAAGGAACTATGGGTTGTTGCTGTGGGGATGAAGTTTGTAATGTAGTGGGTGGGGGCATTGGATGTGGCATGGGTGTTTTGATTTAGTGTTTGGTTGCACTGGGGTTGACCTGGTTGGGAGGCTTCTATAGAAAGTTGTGAGGGAGGCTGTATTTGATCTTCTTCCTGGGTCTGGGATCTCCTGTCTGTCTTCTCCATCCCCTCTCTTTCCTCCTTTCGCCTTTGTACCATCTCTCTCAGTTTCTTCCTTTCTTCTTGTGTTCTGTCGCGGTCGAGATACACCCTCCTGTATGCTGTCATGTCCCTTAATCGTGCTTTCTCCTGCAGGATCCTGGTCCGAGTCGCTTCTGCCTTGAAGGTCACTCTCACTGGCCGGGTTCTTTTTTTTACAAACCCCCCTATTCTCCGAAAATTTTCCAGCTGGGTCATATCGTCTTCTCCTATTGCTTTCATGATGCTTTCAATTGCTTTTTTTTCCCCTTGTTTTCTTGCTTCATATGTTTACCCTTCGACTTCCTGGAGCCCATACACAAAGACTGACCTCACCCTTTCATTCTCCCACTGCATATCCCTGTGTATCCCCTCATTTAATTTGGTTTCCTCCACTGCAGCTTTCCTTTCATCAGTTTCACTGGCTAATGTACTTGGGCTCAGTGGCCTGTCATTTTCCCTTCTCGGCTTTCTTTGGGCTCTGTTGTTGTCTGTTAGGGCCTCCACATAAAGCTTAGCTCTTTCATTTACTACAGTCTCTACTGATTGAGCTTCTACATGCAGTTTTGCTCCTTCTTTCCCTACAGTCCCCTTATTTGTGGCTGAGGTAGCAGTCTCTGTTGTCAATCCCAAAATGTTCTTTAGTTCTTTAGGCTGTTTCAGATTTTTCAATTCCTCTTCTAAACTCTGTATCCTAGCTTCTGCTGCTTTGACATGCACCTCCCACTTCCTGCTTTCCATATCTATCCTCTCTTCCATTCTCATGCTAAGTTCTTCTAGTTTCTTTTCCCATTCATGATCCCTTTTTATGAGCTCTGCTGCCCAATCTTCCTTTGCATTTTCCTCCTCCTGTCCCTTGGTGTGTGTGTGTGTGTGTGTGTGTGTGTGTGTGTGTGTGTGTGTGTGTGTGTGTGTGTGTGTGTGTGTGTGTGTGTGTGTGTGTGTGTATGCGTGCACGCGTGAGTGCACGCATCCCACTTGTATATGGTTGTAGGGGTCGAGTCTCAGCTCCTGGATCAACCTTTATCGTTTCTGTGAAAATAATTCTTTAACTCTAGTGATGCCTCCTCATCTATTCCATGGTTCACCTGGTCTTTCATAGACCCATCGCCCGAATAATTCAATCCCAAATATTTATTTCTTTAATACTCCCTCCCTTCAATCTGATACTCAATCTTCCATTACCTAGATTTTTCCTTACTCTCCCCCACCTTGCTTTTCCCTATTTTTATTTTTAATTTCGTTCTTGAACACACCCCCAAAATTCATCCACTAATCTTTTCAATTTCTCTTAAGTATCTTCCAAAAGAACTGTGTCATTAGCAAAGAGCAACCATGACAACTCCTACACCGTACTGAATTCGTCATACTTTAATCCTACAACATAATCATGGTGAGATCTCGTGTTCCTGGCTACTTTTAATAGAAAATAATCCCCCCTCCACCTGTCTCTCTTGCCTACCCTAACCTAATTCTCATTATCTACTTAAAAACTCTTCGGTGGTTTGTTTGCAATCGTGTCATTACGATTTCGTGAGTCAACTCTTTAGTACTTTTATTAACGTATTACATATCCAATACATTAGTAACATTTGCCTCATTGCTTCCCTATCCAGCTTGTTATATGGGTCTTCTGAACCCATGTTGCGACAAAAGTTCCTTTCTTAAATGCTGTTCACTTAAATGTCTTAGCTTCTCCGGAGTACCGTCATATAATCTGAGATGTTTCGTAGTTTTAAAAATAGGTTGGATAAATACATGAGTGAGTGTGAGTTGGACCTGACTAGCTTGTGTTAATAGGTCTGATGACGTTCTACTTTCTTAAGTGGATGTGACCTGACTAAGTGGGTTATTGGTTTAAGTCGGGAGATGACTTGGACTTGCCTCGCATGGGCTAGTAGACCTGCTGTTTGTTCTTCCTTATGTTCTAAACATTTGGTTTACAAATCTCCTAGCCTACCTATATCATCTTTGTTTCTTTGCAATCCAGTTTTCTATCTTACTCTTTACTCTTTCAATAATAATTATACTACACACTTTAATCGGTATAAATAGTAGGATAATTCCCTTATAATTCTTACTTCCGCCATTGTTCCACTTTTCCCAATATACAAAGCAACTATGCATGTTCTCTGCCAATCCCTGGGTATCCTCTAGTTTTTCATACATATACTGTAGAAATACACCAACCCCTCCAAAACTATATCCCCATTCATCTATCCCATCTGTTCTTGTGTTCATTCTACTTATTTCCTCACGCGTCTCACACACTCACCTTCTAGCTCAGTGCATGAAGTCGCTGTCTCCCTTTCATCTTTAAGATTTAATAGCTGCTCAAAATATTCCCTCCATTTTTCCAGTGTATCCACCTTCCTGTTTAATATCTTCCCTCAATTGTTTTTTACTCGCTTCATTTTTTTCATTCTAAGAAAATTTTGTTCATAAAGTCGCATCCATTCTCTCACTGGCCTTGTTTTTGCTCTTCTCAGCACACCTTAAACCTCTGTTTTTTTTCTCCTCGTAAACGTGATACTTCGTATTTTATATCTATTTTCTTAAAACCTGTCGTATGCTCACTTTTTCCTCCCTTACCATCCCAATAACATCAGTCCACCACTCACTTCTTTTTCCCACTCACGGTCACCCTACTATACCCTCAAACTTCTGCTGCACTCTCTAACACTGCATTCTTAACTCTATTCCGTATCTCTTCGACCTTATTACCTGTATTCTCTCTAAAACAACTTTCTCTCAATAGCTACCCATATCTTAACATAACTGTATTTTCCTTGAATTCATTCTTTTTCACTTCATTCTTAATCAGTGACGACGATCACCTTGTACTCCATGGAGTACGAGGTGATGATCTGACATATCTGTCGCCTCTCTAAAATCATGTTCATCCGTAAGTTTGTCAGTCAACCTTTTATCAGCTAGTAAGCTGCTGTCATTATGCTTTATACGATATACATTTACGTTATCTTCTTTCCTTAAAATATGTATTTTTATTAACAAACCTTTTTCTATACATAATTTACGTGCTACGCTGTCTACAACAGTCGCCCATAATAATTATTTTCTCACTTAGTTCAAAATTCCCTAAACATTTCCTTAATCCACCCTGAATCCCTCTTCCCTACACCCCTGTCTTCCCCAGGTACTATATAAACACTGTAACCCACTTCTCACACCTCTCCCTCTTTCTAATCCACACAGTTCTTAACTTCAAACACTTATTATCCCTCTTCCAACATCACCGCTACTCCTTGTGCTCTCTCAGAAACACGAGACTCAACCTCGCTTCCTCCTCCTCATTGAAATTTTCACACGCCACTTAATTTTTTAGACCCTACCAAATTATTTCATAAGTTTGCAAAAACTTTGTTGCGAACCTTTGTACCTTTTCATTTTAATGTGTGCGATGTTTTAAGTGTGCGTTACCCGTCTATGTTGTATATTCGAATAATGGTCTAACGTTGTTGCATGTTTTATTTAGAATCCTGAATGTAATTATAAATTATTGTAATGGAAATTTGGTTTATGCTTCCGACGTTATCCGTTTATGGGGCTTTCTGGTAATAGGTTACGTGTGATGTTAACACCTCGATCTTACTCATTATTTGAGATCTGAGATGTTTCTTTCCCAGTAAGGTACGGCTGATGCAGTCTCCCAATTATCATAACCTTGCATTTACAGGGGTTGAATAACACTAGCCATTTATTCCTACTCCAAGCTTGGTCAGGTATTCATTAAGTCATACTTCTGGATTCCCTGCTACTTTGGAGTGTCTTTCTTAGCTTCATTCTACTTCTTTATGGTTCCGTATCAAAAAACACTGTCCAGTCAAGTAATGAGTAGTCACTCATCCTTCTTCCTGTGAGTCTGCCATCTATTTCCATTAAGCTCCTGAGAGTACCTTGTGTCTCTGGATCAGTGTTCTTGTTCCGATATAAATGTGAACCTTGAAGCTTGCTCCAGCTTCTGAGCATCTCTAATCATTATAGACATGATAAAATATGAGGGTTATGTCATTTTATTGACAAGACATTTCGTCCACAAGAAACTTTACCAGTCGTATTGGCCGAAATGTCATCTCAAGATAAAATACAATGACCCTCATTTTATGCTTTATTAATATATTTGTCGGTATATAACTGACATACATCCCTGACCATGTACATACTGTATTATTATTATTATTATTATTATTATTATTATTATTATTATTATTATTATTATTATTATTATTATTGTTATTATTATTATTATTATATTCAAACGCAAAATATACTCTACTGTCATTCTGTTGCGTTCCTTGCAACGTCTAAGTATTCCATTCATGAAGAATCAGGAAGAATCGTGTCGATGACAATTCAAAACTAACCCACAGTTCTCAGGAAACAATATCAGTATCGACTCAAGTTTTCTCCTCTAACTGAATGTAAGTACTGATTTTCGAATACATTTTCGTAAATTGCTTGGCCTGGCCACGAATATTATATTCATGAGAAAGTTCTAAATTCGTAGGGAGGAAGGAGGGGAAGGACTTGTATCCCGTGAGAAACGGGAAGTTACCAAGTTTAATCTGATTTAGGAGAAAAAATTACTCCGATTCCTGGAATCAAGAACCCTTCACCAGCATGTAGGTGCCCCCCACCCCACTGAAGGGAGTCTGATCGCAAAATAGTACGCTGTCTTTCTGTTATGTAAATTTGATTTAAAATAAAGAGTAAAAAACGTAGTAGAATATTGTTTGGTATTCCGTTCATTTTTGGACAAATTCTTGTGTTTACTCGCAATTTATGGTGCTCAAATTACCTCGAAAATTTGCTTGCTTTTTCATTTAATAAAATATAACTTTTTAATGCGTATATTTTTTTTTTAAATCTTGCAAACATCCGCTACGAAGATCATTTATTTCCATCTCTGCACTCAGGTGGAGATTTCAGGAACGGCAACACTATCGTATTTGCTATTTAAAGTTCTGTGAACGTGTTTCTGAGTCAGTGTAGGGGTTATCTGCTGTTACCTGCGCCTTTTTGAAGGCGCATCAAGGAGTGTGTATGTCCCAAACAAGACATTCTGTGATGAATACAAGAATTCGGTAAGTTTGTGCATTCTGTCATAGCTTTCTCAAGTGGCCTCAGTCAAGTGGCCTCAGTCAAGTGGCCTCAGTCAAGTGGCCTCTACCAAACCCTCAGCCAGTTCGGAATCTTTCTTAACCTAACCAGGAAGGTAATGAATACACCAAGTCGAGTAACAACACTGACTGTATTCAAGCACTTACTATTTGTGCTTTATAAATCTTCAGCAGACTGCCTGATCTACGGGAAATGACCGTGTACTGCTGACCTGTGGACTGCTGACCTGTGGACTGCTGACCTGTGGACTGCTGACCTATGAACTGTTGGCTTGTGGAATGCTGACCTGTGCACTGCTGACCTCTGTACTGCTGACATACAATACTGAACTACTGTTTTCAAGGAGCCCGTTTCATGATGTTATTTCATCGTTGTTCGAACTCATGAACTGACAGAAGACTGTCCATCCAGGGGTGAAGATGACGTATCTCAGATTAACTCTACTTAATTTGCAGATGAAACGGATTGAGCAGTATTTTGTCCCTTACCGGAACTAAAAAGTACAGCTGTTATTCAGTTGATAAATTTTCCTGATTCAGACGTAGTGAATTAAGTGACGATTGGAGGCATTTTAGAACGAAAGTATTTCCCAGTGATTAACAGAATCTTCAGGTTTCTTTTAGAGGATTGTTCTTAGTGTACCACCAGACAATTGACGAGGTCTATAGCAGTGGTAATGTGAATGCTTTGAGGGCCTTTTCTCTCTTTAAAACCTTTTAAAATCGTTTTGTACTGTCTTCTTTATGCTCTTTTCAAAGAATTCTGAAAAAAAAATAAGAACTGTGTTTAAGCAATTCTTAATTCTTGCGCTGTTTATTTATCAGTTATTATCATAATCATGGGGGAGCGCTAAACTTGTAGGGATTATACAGCGCCTGTGGAGGGGGGGATGGAAGGTATTCAGGCTCAATTCAGGAAACTGGAGCACAGATCCAGTTCCCTAGATCAAGAGCCCCTCACCAACGTCAAGGAACCTCCTTTGAGGGGTATGTTTTTTTTATCAAATGTACAGGAAAATATCAATCACCACTGGTAAATATCGCTTTAAATGCCAAGGTTAAGAGCGAGAAATTCCATCAGCTGGTGTTTGTTTACCCGAGTCAGCTGTTCCTGCCCATGCATTGACCAAATAATTCCCGGGAAACTTTGGATGACCTCTGAGGCGACTTCTCCCAAATGAATTGTCTGCCTTAATTCAGGGGAAATTTGTTGGCCGCTCAGGCAATTTGCTCAGGGTATTGTTGGAGTAATTTCAGCGAGAATTAACTTGCTTACTGACCTCTACCCACACTTTCTCTCTCTCTCTCTCTCTCTCTCTCTCTCTCTCTCTCTCTCTCTCTCTCTCTCTCTCTCTCTCTCTCTCTCTCTCTCTCTCTCTCTCTCTCTCTCTCTCTCTCTCTCTCTCTCTCTCTCTCTCTCTCTCTCTCTCTCTCTCTCTCTCTCTCTCTCTCTCTCTCTCTCTCTCTCTCTCTCTCTCTCTCTCTCCCCTCTCTCTCTCTGCTGCAATGAGAAAGTGTGCTACACATTTCTTGCTCTTCAAGACCTCCCTTGATACTGGTAAAGGGCTCATGATTCGATAAACTGGAGGTGGTCTTCCCTTCCTGTGTTTACATCTGATTTTTCCCCATTTCCTACGTGCTGTTTGATACCTACGAGTTTAGCGCTTCCACACAAAAACAACAAAAATAAAGTAAAACAATAAGAAAATAATATTAGCCAAAAGAGGATCGATCCTCCATCTTTCCTTGCAAGAATAACCCACTCGGGTTTGACGCTTCATGTAAATGCAAAAGGGAAAAATAATTTAAATGGATCTTAATGCGAATCCCATGAATCAGTATATTCATTGGAAAGCGGTAAACCCAAATGGGGGTTATATAACGCCTGGAGAATAGGGATTTACCTGGAGGTTATGGGGGGTCAACGATCCCTCGACCCGGTCCTCACCCAGGCTTCCCGGTGGATCAGGGCCTGATCACCTAGGCTGTTACTGCTGGCCTCACACATTTCATTGTACGAACGAACCACAACCCGGCCGATCGGGCACTGACCTGAGTGATAAACAGGTATGATCCGAGGAAGGGTTTCTAACTAATTTCCGGACGTTCAATTCAAATCTGAACTTACTTTTGCTCTAACACGAGCAGTTTCTGTGATAAAGAAACTCCACGGTGAACGAAAAGATAACAGGGAACCTGACGATCAGCAAGATGGTGGACTACTGCTGGACGCTGCTGCCAGACAACCAGACTCCATATAAGTGATAAAGCCTCCAAATTGATGTAAATACTATTGTATGACTGAATCAAAATTTACATTATTTTTGTATTTTTTTTCTGGGAACTCTCATCCTCAGAGAAGACAATAAACGAACCTCAGGGAAAACTCAAGGTTCTCCCCGGAGCTGATTGAATATTTTCTTCTCCTACCACCTCCTATATTTTTATGCTACATACTAACTTTATTAATAGACAAATACATTGATAGAAAACACAAACATGAATACATTGGTACAATTTATCAAAGGTTATGAATCTTCTCCAGCTCCTCCGAAGCCGGACGCGAGCCCAGTATGCAGCAAGCATTTCCCCTCTGGATGGCCACGCTGAGGCGTTGGAACATGAAAGTGGCTGCTCTTGGGTCCCTGGTTGTGTCAATGAGTCGAACCCAGTTCTTTAAGGAAACGTGTGGCATTTTTCCCTATGATCCCAAGGGTATATATATTTACCCTATAAACTAGGGTAGCAGCATATCACAGATATATTTAGTTTTGTTAAGGAAACTATCAGTATCGTTGAAAAAGATTTACTGCCGTAAATCTTTTTCAACAACTAATTCAACAAACTTGAAATTTAGATTCAGTTTAAATTAACTCTGAAAGCACTTGTAGAAGATCAAGTTACTCACACATTTCTTGGGAAATTTTTTTACTGTTCAATGAGTTTTGGTGAAAAATTCTTTACTCCTTAATAATTTACTTTAAGAAATTGATCACTTCTCACTGGTTCGCTGAGAAAAATTAATTATGCCTTTGAGATTTATTCTAATACTTCGAAAATTTATCATCTCATTCCAGGAGATGATGTCAGGGCAAATACTAAACTAATATAGCAGATGTCAGATTAACTACTAAGCTAATATACCAGATGTCAGAGTAACTACTAAGCTAATATACCAGATGTCAGAGTAACTACTAAACTAATATACCAGATGTCAGAGTAACTACTAAGCTAATATACCAGATGTCAGAGTAACTACTAAGCTAATATACCAGATGTCAGAGTAACTACTAAGCTAATATACCAGATGTCAGAGTAACTACTAAGCTAATATACCAGATGTCAGACTAACTACCAAGCTAATATACCAGGTGTCAGAGTAACTACTAAGATAATATACCAGATTTCAGAGTAACTACTAAGCTAATATACCAGATGTCAGAGTAACTACTAAGCTAATATACCAGATGTCAGAGTAACTACTAAGCTAATATAACAGATGTCAGAGTAACTACTAAGCTAATATACCAGGTGTCAGACTAACTACTAAGCTAATATACCAGATGTCAGACTAACTACCAAGCTAATATACCAGATATCAGAGTAACTACTAAGCTAATATACCAGATGTCAGAGTAACTACTAAGCTAATATACCAGATGTCAGAGTAACTACTAAGCTAATATACCAGATGTCAGAGTAACTACTAAGCTAATATACCAGATGTCAGAGTAACTACTAAGCTAATATACCAGATGTCAGAGTAACTACTAAGCTAATATACCAGATGTCAGAGTAACTACTAAGCTAATATACCAGATGTCAGAGTAACTACTAACCTAATATACCAGATGTCAGAGTAACTACTAAGCTAATATACCAGATGTCAGAGTAACTACTAACCTAATATAACAGATGTCAGAGTAACTACTAAGCTAACATACCAGGTGTCAGAGTAACTACTAAGCTAATATACCAGATGTCAGAGTAACTACTAAGCTAATATACCAGATGTCAGAGTAACTACTAAGCTAATATACCAGGTGTCAGACTAACTACTAAGCTAATATACCAGATGTCAGACTAACTACCAAGCTAATATACCAGATATCAGAGTAACTACTAAGCTAATATACCAGATGTCAGAGTAACTACTAACCTAATATACCAGATGTCAGAGTAACTACTAAGCTAATATACCAGGTGTCAGAGTAACTACTAAGCTAATATACCAGATGTCAGAGTAACTACTAAGCTAATATACCAGATGTCAGAGTAACTACTAAGCTAATATACCAGATGTCAGAGTAACTACTAAGCTAATATACCAGGTGTCAGAGTAACTACTAAGCTAATATACCAGATGTCAGAGTAACTACTAAGCTAATATACCAGATGTCAGAGTAACTACTAAGCTAATATACCAGATGTCAGAGTAACTACTAAGCTAATATATCAGATGTCATAATAACTACTAAGCTAATATACCAGATGTCAGAGTAATTACTAAGCTAATATACCAGATGTCAGAGTAACTACTAAGCTAATATATCAGATGTCAGAATAACTACTAAGCTAATATACCAGATGTCAGAGTAATTACTAAGCTAATATACCAGATGTCAGAGTAATTACTAAGCGCTCATACCAGATGTTATCAAGGTAACTACCGAGTCTTCAAGCCAGCTGATATCTTGCACTAACACACTCACCATCAATATCTTACACTAACACATTCACCAGCCATCAATATCTTGCACTAACACACTCACCATCAATATCTTACACTAACACACTCACCAGCCATCAATATCTTACACTAACACACTCACCGGCCATCAATATCTTACACTAACACACTCACCATCAATATCTTACACTAACACACTCACCAGCCATCAATATCTTGCACTAACACACTCACCATCAATATCTTACACTAACACACTCACCAGCCATCAATATCTTACACTAACACACTCACCGGCCATCAATATCTTACACTAACACACTCACCATCAATATCTTACACTAACACATTCACCAGCCATCAATATCTTGCACTAACACACTCACCATCAATATCTTACTCTAACACACTCACCAGCCATCAATATCTTACACTAACACACTCACCGGCCATCAATATCTTACACTAACACACTCACCATCAATATCTTACACTAACACACTCACCAGCCATCAATATCTTGCACTAACACACTCACCATCAATATCTTACACTAACACACTCACCAGCCATCAATATCTTACACTAACACACTCATCGGCCATCAATATCTTACACTAACACACTCACCATCAATATCTTACACTAACACACTCACCAGCCATCAATATCTTGCACTAACACACTCACCGACCAACAATATCTTACACTAACACACTCACCATCAATATCTTACACTAACACACTCACCAGCCATCAATATCTTGCACTAACACACTCAACATCAATATCTTACACTAACACATTCACCGGCCATCAATATCTTACACTAACACACTCACCATCAATATCTTATACTAACACACTCACCAACCATCAATATCTTACACTAACACACTCACCAACCATCATTATCTTAAACTAACACACTCACCATCAATATCTTACACTAACACACTCACCGGCCATCAATATCTTACACTAACACACTCACCATCAATATCTTACACTAACACACTCACCAACCATCAATATCTTACACTAACACACTCATCAACCATCAATATCTTACACTAACACACTCACCATCAATATCTTAAACTAACACACTCACCAGCCATTAATATCTTACACTAACACACTCACCGTCAATATCTTACACTAACACACTCACCGTCAGTATCTTACACTAACACACTCACCGTCAATATCTTACACTAACACACTCACCAACCATCAATATCTTACACTAAGACACTCACCAACCATAAATATCTTACACTAACACACTCACCATCAATATCTTACACTAAGACACTCACCAGTCATAAATATCTTACACTAACACACTCACCAACCATAAATATCTTACACTAACACACTCACCATCAATATCTTACACTAAGACACTCACCGTCAATATCTTATACTAACACACTCACCGTCAATATCTTACACTATCACACTCACCATCAATATCTTACACTAAGACACTCACCGTCAATATCTTTCACTAAGACACTCACCGTCAATATCTTACACTAACACACTCACCGTCAATATCTTACACTAACACACTCACCATCAATATCTTACACTAAGACACTCACCGTCAATATCTTACACTAACACACTCACCATCAATATCATACACTAACACACTCACCATAAATATCTTACACTAACACACTCACCGTCAATATCTTACACTAACACACTCACCGTCAATATCTTACACTAACACACTCACCGTCAATATCTTACACTAAGACACTCACCGTCAATATCTTACACTAACACACTCACCATCAATATCTTACACTAAGACACTCACCACTCATAAATATCTTACACTAAAGCACTCAATAACCATCAATGTCTCACATTAACACGCTCAACATTCATCAGTGTCATACACTAACACACTCAACATTCATCAGTGTCTTACACTAACACGCACAACATTCATCAGTGTCCTACACTAACACACTCAACATTCATCAGTGTGTTACACTAACACACTCAACATTCATCAGTGTGTTACACTAACACGCTCAACATTCATCAGTGTGTTACACTAACACACTCAACATTCATCAGTGTGTTACACTAACACACTCAACATTCATCAGTGTCTTACACTAACACGCTCAACATTCATCAGTGTCCTACACTAACACACTCAACATTCATCAGTGTGTTACACTAACACACTCAACATTCATCAGTGTGTTACACTAACACACTCAACATTCATCAGTGTGTTACACTAACACACTCAACATTCATCAGTGTCCTACACTAACACGCTCAACATTCATCAGTGTCTTAAACTAACACACTCAACATTCATCAGTGTGTTACACTAACACGCTCAACATTCATCAGTGTCTTACACTAACACGCTCAACATTCATCAGTGTGTTACACTAACACGCTCAACATTCATCAGTGTCTTACACTAACACGCTCAACATTCATCAGTGTCCTACACTAACACACTCAACATTCATCAGTGTCTTACACTAACACGCTCAACATTCATCAGTGTCCTACACTAACACACTCAACATTCATCAGTGTCCTACACTAACACACTCAACATTCATCAGTGTCTTACACTAACACGCTCAACATTCATCAGTGTCTTACACTAACACGCTCAACATTCATCAGTGTCCTACACTAACACACTCAATATTCATCAGTGTCCTACACTAACACGCTCAACATTCATCAGTGTCTTACACTAACACGCTCAACATTCATCAGTGTGTTACACTAACACGCTCAACATTCATCAATGTCCTACACTAACACACTCAACATTCATCAGTGTCTTACACTAACACACTCAACATTCATCAGTGTGTTACACTAACACGCTCAACATTCATCAGTGTCCTACACTAACACGCTCAACATTCATCAGTGTCCTACACTAACACACTCAACATTCATCAGTGTCTTACACTAACACACTCAACATTCATCAGTGTGTTACAGTAACACGCTCAACATTCATCAGTGTCCTACACTAACACGCTCAACATTCATCAGTGTCCTACACTAACACGCTCAACATTCATCAGTGTCCTACACTAACACACTCAACATTCATCAATGTCCTACACTAACACGCTCAACATTCATCAGTGTCCTACACTAACACGCTCAACATTCATCAGTGTCTTACACTAACACGCTCAACATTCATCAGTGTCCTACACTAACACGCTCAACATTCATCAGTGTCCTACACTAACACACTCAACATTCATCAGTGTCTTACACTAACACACTCAACATTCATCAGTGTCCTACACTAACACACTCAACATTCATCAGTGTCTTACACTAACACACTCAACATTCATCAGTGTCCTACACTAACACACTCAACATTCATCAGTGTCTTACACTAACACACTCAACATTCATCAGTGTCCTACACTAACACACTCAACATTCATCAGTGTCCTACACTAACACACTCAACATTCATCAGTGTCCTACACTAACACACTCAACATTCATCAGTGTCCTACACTAACACACTCAACATTCATCAGTGTCCTACACTAACACGCTCAACATTCATCAGTGTCCTACACTAACACGCTCAACATTCATCAGTGTCCTACACTAACACACTCAACATTCATCAGTGTCCTACACTAACACACTCAACATTCATCAGTGTCCTACACTAACACACTCAACATTCATCAGTGTCCTACATTAACACACTCAACATTCATCAGTGTCCTACACTAACACACTCAACATTCATCAGTGTCCTACACTAACACACTCAACATTCATCAGTGTCCTACACTAACACACTCAACATTCATCAGTGTCCTACACTAACACACTCAACATTCATCAGTGTCCTACACTAACACGCTCAACATTCATCAGTGTCCTACACTAACACACTCAACATTCATCAGTGTCCTACACTAACACACTCAACATTCATCAGTGTGTTACACTAACACGCTCAACATTCATCAGTGTCTTACACTAACACGCTCAACATTCATCAGTGTCCTACACTAACACACTCAACATTCATCAGTGTCCTACACTAACACACTCAACATTCATCAGTGTCCTACACTAACACACTCAACATTCATCAGTGTCTTACACTAACACACTCAACATTCATCAGTGTCCTACACTAACACACTCAACATTCATCAGTGTCCTACACTAACACACTCAACATTCATCAGTGTCCTACACTAACACACTCAACATTCATCAGTGTCTTACACTAACACACTCAACATTCATCAGTGTCCTACACTAACACACTCAACATTCATCAGTGTCCTACACTAACACACTCAACATTCATCAGTGTCCTACACTAACACGCTCAACATTCATCAGTGTCTTACACTAACACGCTCATCATTCATCAGTGTCTTACACTAACACACTCAACATTCATCAGTGTCTTACACTAACACACTCAACATTCATCAGTGTCCTACACTAACACGCTCAACATTCATCAGTGTCTTACACTAACACACTCAACATTCATCAGTGTCCTACACTAACACGCTCAACATTCATCAGTGTCTTACACTAACACGCTCAACATTCATCAGTGTCCTACACTAACACGCTCAACATTCATCAGTGTTCTACACTAACACGCTCAACATTCATCAGTGTCTTTCACTAACACGCTCAACATTCATCAGTGTCTTACACTAACACACTCAACATTCATCAGTGTCTTACACTAACACACTCAACATTCATCAGTGTCCTACACTAACACGCTCAACATTCATCAGTGTCTTACACTAACACGCTCAACATTCATCAGTGTCTTACACTAACACACTCAACATTCATCAGTGTCTTACACTAACACACTCAACATTCATCAGTGTCTTACACTAACACGCTCATCATTCATCAGTGTCCTACACTAACACACTCAACATTCATCAGTGTCTTACACTAACACGCTCAACATTCATCAGTGTCTTACACTAACACAGTGAACATTCATCAGTGTCTTACACTAACACACTCAACATTCATCAGTGTCTTACACTAACACGCTCAACATTCATCAGTGTCTTACACTAACACACTCAACATTCATCAGTGTCTTACACTAACACACTCAACATTCATCAGTGTCTTACACTAACACACTCAACATTCATCAGTGTCTTACACTAACACACTCAACATTCATCAGTGTCTTACACTAACACACTCAACATTCATCAGTGTCTTACACTAACACACTCAACATTCATCAGTGTCTTACACTAACACACTCAACATTCATCAGTGTCTTACACTAACACACTCAACATTCATCAGTGTCTTACACTAACACGCTCAACATTCATCAGTGTCTTACACTAACACACTCAACATTCATCAGTGTCTTACACTAACACGCTCAACATTCATCAGTGTCTTACACTAACACACTCAACATTCATCAGTGTCTTACACTAACACACTCAACATTCATCAGTGTCTTACACTAACACACTCAACATTCATCAGTGTCCTACACTAACACACTCAACATTCATCAGTGTCTTACACTAACACGCTCAACATTCATCAGTGTCCTACACTAACACACTCAACATTCATCAGTGTCCTACACTAACACACTCAACATTCATCAGTGTCCTACACTAACACACTCAACATTCATCAGTGTCCTACACTAACACACTCAACATTCATCAGTGTCCTACACTAACACACTCAACATTCATCAGTGTCCTACACTAACACGCTCAACATTCATCAGTGTCCTACACTAACACACTCAACATTCGTCAGTGTCCTACACTAACACACTCAACATTCATCAGTGTCCTACACTAACACACTCAACATTCATCAGTGTCCTACACTAACACACTCAACATTCATCAGTGTGTTACAGTAACACGCTCAACATTCATCAGTGTCCTACACTAACACACTCAACATTCATCAGTGTGTTACAGTAACACACTCAACATTCATCAGTGTCCTACACTAACACGCTCAACATTCATCAGTGTCCTACACTAACACACTCAACATTCATCAGTGTCCTACACTAACACACTCAACATTCATCAGTGTGTTACAGTAACACACTCAACATTCATCAGTGTCCTACACTAACACACTCAACATTCATCAGTGTGTTACAGTAACACGCTCAACATTCATCAGTGTCCTACACTAACACACTCAACATTCATCAGTGTGTTACAGTAACACACTCAACATTCATCAGTGTCCTACACTAACACGCTCAACATTCATCAGTGTCCTACACTAACACGCTCAACATTCATCAGTGTCCTACACTAACACACTCAACATTCATCAGTGTGTTACAGTAACACACTCAACATTCATCAGTGTCCTACACTAACACGCTCATCATTCATCAGTGTCCTACACTAACACACTCGACATTCATCAGTGTCCTACACTAACACACTCAACATTCATCAGTGTGTTACAGTAACACACTCAACATTCATCAGTGTCCTACACTAACACGCTCATCATTCATCAGTGTCCTACACTAACACACTCAACATTCATCAGTGTCCTACACTAACACACTCAACATTCATCAGTGTGTTACAGTAACACACTCAACATTCATCAGTGTCCTACACTAACACACTCAACATTCATCAGTGTCCTACACTAACACACTCAACATTCATCAGTGTCCTACACTAACACACTCAACATTCATCAGTGTGTTACAGTAACACACTCAACATTCATCAGTGTCCTACACTAACACACTCAACATTCATCAGTGTGTTACAGTAACACACTCAACATTCATCAGTGTCCTACACTAACACACTCAACATTCATCAGTGTGTTACAGTAACACGCTCAACATTCATCAGTGTCCTACACTAACACACTCAACATTCATCAGTGTGTTACAGTAACACACTCAACATTCATCAGTGTCCTACACTAACACGCTCATCATTCATCAGTGTCCTACACTAACACACTCAACATTCATCAGTGTCCTACACTAACACACTCAACATTCATCAGTGTGTTACAGTAACACACTCAACATTCATCAGTGTCCTACACTAACACACTCAACATTCATCAGTGTCCTACACTAACACACTCAACATTCATCAGTGTCCTACACTAACACACTCAACATTCATCAGTGTGTTACAGTAACACACTCAACATTCATCAGTGTCCTACACTAACACACTCAACATTCATCAGTGTCCTACACTAACACACTCAACATTCATCAGTGTCCTACACTAACACACTCAACATTCATCAGTGTGTTACAGTAACACACTCAACATTCATCAGTGTCCTACACTAACACACTCAACATTCATCAGTGTGTTACAGTAACACACTCAACATTCATCAGTGTCCTACACTAACACACTCAACATTCATCAGTGTGTTACAGTAACACACTCAACATTCATCAGTGTCCTACACTAACACACTCAACATTCATCAGTGTCCTACACTAACACACTCAACATTCATCAGTGTCCTACACTAACACACTCAACATTCATCAGTGTCCTACACTAACACACTCAACATTCATCAGTGTGTTACAGTAACACACTCAACATTCATCAGTGTCCTACACTAACACACTCAACATTCATCAGTGTCCTACACTAACACACTCAACATTCATCAGTGTGTTACAGTAACACACTCAACATTCATCAGTGTCCTACACTAACACACTCAACATTCATCAGTGTCCTACACTAACACACTCAACATTCATCAGTGTGTTACAGTAACACACTCAACATTCATCAGTGTCCTACACTAACACACTCAACATTCATCAGTGTCCTACACTAACACACTCAACATTCATCAGTGTGTTACAGTAACACACTCAACATTCATCAGTGTCCTACACTAACACACTCAACATTCATCAGTGTCCTACACTAACACAACCTCCATCAGTTGCAGTAAAATTCCTCTTCCTTATACCAATTAGTTTATTACTGACAATATTTTTTAACATATGCTTGGAGCACGGTTTAGAGTGGTGGGGGGGAGGGTGGGAAGGAGGGGGGAGAGAAATGGGAGTGGGTAAGGGTATGGGTGAGAAAAGAATGGGGAACGGGAGAGAAATGTGGGAAGCGGTGAGGAGGTGGTAAGGGAGAGAAGATGCGGATGGAAGGGATGTAGGAAGATTAGGTTGGTGGAAAGGGAGGGCAAAGTTGATGGATTTACTAAAATATTCGTGAACTGCAATTTTAGTGGAAGATTGAACTAGCTAGTGAGTTTATCTCAGAGAGTAATAGGGAGGACTTGCTCTTGGCCTCTTTATGTGGTCATCTCAACAGTGTACACGAGGAATTATAATCGACTCTGTATTTTCTGACTTTTCTTAAGTATGTTGTGTAGAATATCCTTTGACTATAGCAGCTACTTGTCTTGGTTCGGTGGGTCAGCTTGGAGTCAACCTTCAGAGTATTCCGAGGGGTCAACGCCCCCGCTGCCTGGTCCCCAACAAAGATCCCTACTAGGCTTCCTTTGGATCAGGGCCTGATCATCCAGGCTTTTACTGGTCACCGCACACAGTCCAATGTGCATACCACAGCCCGGCAAATGAAGAAATGACTAAGAGCCTTATTTAATTCTCTCGTCAAGACAACAAGGGTCTATTGTATGGTGGTAAAACAAAAAGGTATAATACCGTGACTGGAAGAATACACAAATAACCCTCACAGAAAAGAGGAGCTTACGACGACGTTTCGATCCGACTTGAACCTATTTTCGGGTTATTTGTGTAATTTATGGAGGAAGGCTGTTAAATAGTCTTGAGCCCCTTACACTTAATGTGTTCAGTGTTCTCATGGCACTCATGCTCTTCATTGGGGGTATATCATTCCGTCTGCCAAGCCTTTTGCTTTCGTGGGGAGTGATTTCTGTGTGAAGATTTTTGACAAAACCCTCTAGGATTGTCCAGCTGTAAATTATGATGCATCTTTCTCGCCTTCGTTCCAAGGAGTACAGGTCAAAGGATTTCAAATGTTTCAAGTAATTTAAGGATGTTGGCTGAACTTATAAGCGGAGTGAAAGTTCTTTCTACATTTTCTAGATCTGCAATTCCTTTTCCCAAATAGAAGTTAATGTTTAGCAATTTTCCAGATTAGAGAGAACAAATTACTTAAAGATATCATCATTGGCTTGGCATCCATTGTTTTGAAGGTTCTCATTATCCATCCTTTCATTTTTCTAGCGGTTGTGATAATGACTGTTATACTTGAAAGTGAAATCAGTGAGCATTGTCTCTCCTAGGTCCTTGACGTTAGCTTTTTGATTTACTTGATGATTAGAATCATTTTTATACTCCATTCTAGCTTTCATTTCCTAAATTTTTTCATAAGAGAGCAACTGAAATTTGTCCTCAATGAACATTATGTTCTTTTCTGTGGCCAACTGGAACACTTTTGTCTGTATCATCTTGGAGATTTGCTGTGTTCTGAATCGATGTCACTTTCACGGAAATTCTAGTTTTGTCTGCAGTGGGTGATACAGTGCTATGATTTATGTTCCTGTCTGTGTCAGATATAAAAATGAGGAAAATGATAAGACGAGTACTGTGCCTTGGGGAACAGAACTCTTTCGTTGTGACAGTGTTCGGCTTAACTTAGTTTATTATCACTTTGCGTTCGGTTTGGTTGAAGGTTGAAAATCTATCTGCCATTTTGTTTTGAACGTATTTTGTGCACTATTACACCACGATCGCACTTGTCTAAAGCAGTTGCAAAGTCTATTCCCGCATTTTTTTTTGTTTTTTTGTCTTTCAATGCTTCCAAAATCATGTCGAAGTGGGGCAGTAGTTGAGACAGCCAGGAGCGACCTGCTCTAAACTCATGCTGCCCTGGGTTACGCAGTTGTTTTTCTTTACTATTGCTTTGCTGCCACATTTGTGAAGCAGGACTGTATCTATTGTTTTTACCTACTGTGGAATAACCTTTGTTTCTGCTCTCTCAACATAGAATATTTAAGGCACGTGATAGGGACTTCTTGTAGTTTTTTGATGAATATGGAATTCCATGAGTCTTGGGCTGGGGCGCAGTGCATTGGCATGTTGTCAGTGACATCCAGGGCAAGAGCAATTAGAAATCTGTGTGAAGAACAGAAGGGTTGGTAGAGCATGTGTCGAGATTAGCAGAGTACTGAACCTCCACCAGGCTTTACAAACCCTCAAGATCATTATTGTAAACACTTTTCTTTTCCTTCCCACAGCGGTGGTGACTTCGACTAGGGGAGAAGGGTTAATTCCGCCTCCTCCGCTCGTCACAGATCAACCCTACTTTGACTCGTCGATGCTCAAGAATCAGACAGCACATGTCGGCAGACAGGCAGAGCTTCACTGTCGCGTCCACTCCATCGGTAACAGAACGGTGAGTGTGGTAGTGGTGGTAATAATTCAAGTGTTGTGTGATCAGTTATTTGAAGTTGAAGGAGTAGTGTAAGCAAGTTGTAAAATTCCTACTGTAGTAGAGAGTAGAGAGTAGAGAGTAGAGAGTAGAGAGTAGAGAGTAGAGAGTAGAGAGTAGAGAGTAGAGAGAGAGAGAAGGGGGGGGGGGTAGAGAAAAGGTGGACTTTGGGGAGGAGAGGGAGCACATGGGAAAGGCAGACAGCAGAAAACTGCTGAGGACTATCGACTGAAAAGATGGACTTTGGGGAGGAGAGAGAGCACAAGGGAAAGGCAGACAGCAGAAAACTGCTGAGGGCTATCGACTATCTTGATTGAAGGCTATTTTCTGGAGGATTAATGAAATTGACCTGACACGCTGTGTGGGAGTATGTACTGATGGAGGGATGCCAATGACAGGGAAGCATAAAGAACGTGTAGTTCACATCAGGAAAGTGGTTCCATCAGAGTCCTGTGTACACTGTAATGCTCACAGAGAGGCGGCCCTTACCGATGAAATAATGTCAGATGAGCTAATATCAGTGCTCATTCGTTATTCGGAGAAAATGGCAAACTACATCAAAGCTCATCCACTAAAGTCAAGGATTGTTACAACTATACAACGAAACGGGCAGCGAGCATGAGACACTTCTACACAGTGAAGTGCGCTGGTTGTCACGAAGGAGAGTTTCAAACTGATGCGTCACGTTCAGCAACAATTTGTGGGATAGTTTTACTTGCCCTTGCCTGCAGGAAGAGAACTGGTCAAAAAATAACACACCGACAGACATTTTTTTAAGCTCTGAATGTACTGAATTTAAATGTCCAGAGTGTCAGCTCCACAGTGCTCCAAACCTAAGAGACGGCAGAAGAAATGATAAAAAAAAAGGAACATTTTGGTTAGCCTACGTAAATGCGAATTCCTTTCAATCCTTTCCAAAGCTTTTGTATAAAACTCCTCAAAATAATTGGAATCATCTTAGATGAACATATGAAAGGTCATAATTGACGACTTCAGGCATCATAGCCAGCAGCTGCGGAGGGACAGGGACCCGTCTCGGCCATGGATACGAAATTGATATCAAATTTCTCCCACTGTCCCACACCTGTCATTTCACGAACAGTAGCAACTAATGGAGTTTTCGTCGGATGGGGGACTGCAAAATCAATTCAAACGAAACCCAGTCGTGGATTTCTGGTCACTAGTCATGGAAGAGAACCGGACTCATCCAGGCGAACCTTGAGGGAGTAGAGGACCTTCTCTGAGATGGTCATATACGTGGCCAGTTCTTTTGCGCTCACAGCAGTCAAGACACAGCATTGCTAGAGGATGTATGATTGTATGCTGAGACAGATTAAGAGTGAAAATATACTCAGTTGCTCCCAACATCGCTGACCTTCGCTGAGAAATAAAGGCGCACTGACAGGTAAGCAGCAACACACCAATATTATAATCTTTTATTAACAAGTTTCTTATTTTTCCATTATCATTCATATTCATGAGATGTAATAATGTTGGCTGTTTAAAATATTCGCGTTAATTCTTTAGTGCAACTGTAAACACGTAATGTTTAAACTAAAGCGAAAGTAATGGATGCGCATAATGTTATGTGACTATGTAAACACATGAAGGTGAGTGACAAAAGTGACGAAGGATGTGCCAACTTAGTCGCGGTGTAGAGTGGTGTGAGTTCGAAAAGGTTGGAACCCCTGATTCAGATAATTAGAAAATTGTTTCCTTTCCTTCCTTCCTTCCTTCCTAACTTCCAGCATGAAACAGGAGAGGATGGAGAAAACATACTATATCGTATTGGAGAAGAAATTGCTTTGATTTTTTTTTTTGACACAAGTAAGTTTTAGAGAGTAAGAGCTGTTATCCTACCTCAGCTCATTTCAAAACATTTACAGAAGAGATAGAAGCAGATGAAAGGTTTGTGCAACAATTACCACTATTAATACTCTAACTGCTCATGCTACTCCACTGCTACCCACAGAGCTTATTTGCCATTAATTATGCTTTTTTTTCTAAGGTTACACCTATTTCTGAAAGCCTGTGTTGCAGATGGTTCGGAACCACCGGTTATCTTTATCAGTGTTCGAATTATCACCAGCATCCAGTAGCTACGACGTGAAGAAGACTGTTTAGTAGAATCCTGTGTTTGCAAGCGGGTTTTTAAAAGACTAAGAGAGAGAGAGAGAGAGAGAGAGAGAGAGAGAGAGAGAGAGAGAGAGAGAGAGAGAGAGAGAGAGACAGAAGCACCCAAGCAGACAGTCCAGCAGAGCGAGAAATATTGATCTAATGAAGTGTTTGGCTGCTCAAGGCGCATCAACAAGAGGTTAATGAGCTAGACGGAGAAGAATGGTGAGTCTCGAAGATATGGAAGAAGACTACCAGGCAGTGTTAGGGTGGAAGAGTCAGAAACAAGGGTTAACTACAGTAGTCGAGGGTACTAGTAACTCAGCAGTCGAGGGTACTAGTAACTCAGCAGTCAATGCACTTAACAGTCAATACACTCAGCAGTCAATACACTCAGAAGTCAATACACTCAGCAGTCAATACACTCAGCAGTCAATACACTCAGCAGTCAATACACTCAACAGTCAGTACACTCAGAAGTCAATACACTCAGCAGTCAGTACACTCAGCAGTCAGTACACTCAGCAGTCAATACACTCAGAAGTCAATACACTCAGCAGTCAATACACTCAGCAGTCAATACACTCAGCAGTCAATACACTCAACAGTCAGTACACTCAGAAGTCAATACACTCAGCAGTCAGTACACTCAGCAGTCAATACACTCAGAAGTCAATACACTCAGAAGTCAATACACTCAGAAGTCAATACACTCAGCAGTCAATACACTCAGCAGTCAGTACACTCAGCAGTCAATACACTCAGCAGTCAGTACACTCAGAAGTCAATACACTCAGCAGTCAATACACTCAGCAGTCAGTACACTCAGAAGACAATACACTCAGCAGTCAGTACACTCAGCAGTCAATACACTCGGAAGTCAATACACTCAGAAGTCAATACACTCAGCAGTCAGTACACTCAGCAGTCAATACACTCAGAAGTCAATACACTCAGAAGTCAATACACTCATCAGTCAATACACTCAACAGTCAGTACACTCAGAAGTCAATACACTCAGCAGTCAGTACACTCAGCAGTCAGTACACTCAGAAGTCAATACACTCAGCAGTCAGTACACTCAGAAGTCAATACACTCAGCAGTCAATACACTCAGCAGTCAATACACTCAACAGTCAGTACACTCAGAAGTCAATACACTCAGCAGTCAGTACACTCAGCAGTCAATACACTCAGAAGTCAATACACTCAGAAGTCAATACACTCAGAAGTCAATACACTCAGCAGTCAATACACTCAGCAGTCAGTACACTCAGCAGTCAATACACTCAGCAGTCAGTACACTCAGAAGTCAATACACTCAGCAGTCAATACACTCAGCAGTCAGTACACTCAGAAGACAATACACTCAGCAGTCAGTACACTCAGCAGTCAATACACTCGGAAGTCAATACACTCAGAAGTCAATACACTCAGCAGTCAGTACACTCAGCAGTCAATACACTCAGAAGTCAATACACTCAGCAGTCAGTACACTCAGCAGTCAATACACTCGGAAGTCAATACACTCAGAAGTCAATACACTCAGCAGTCAGTACACTCAGCAGTCAATACACTCAGAAGTCAATACACTCAGCAGTCAATACACTCAGCAGTCAATACACTCAGAAGTCAATACACTCAGCAGTCAATACACTCAGAAGTCAATACACTCAGAAGTCAATACACTCAGCAGTCAATACACTCAGCAGTCAATACACTCAGAAGTCAATACACTCAGCAGTCAGTACACTCAGCAGTCAATACACTCAGCAGTCAGTACACTCAGAAGTCAATACAATCAGCAGTCAATACACTCAGCAGTCAATACACTCAGCAGTCAATACACTCAGCAGTCAATACAATCAGCAGTCAATACACTCAGCAGTCAATACACTCAGCAGTCAGTACACTCAGCAGTCAGTACACTCAGAAGTCAATACACTCAGAAGTCAATACAATCAGCAGTCAATACACTCAGCAGTCAATACACTCAGCAGTCAGTACACTCAGCAGTCAATACACTCAGCAGCCAGTACACTCAGCAGTCAGTACACTCAGAAGTCAATTCAATCAGCAGTCAATACACTCAGCAGTCAATACACTCAGCAGTCAGTACACTCAGCAGTCAGTACACTCAGCAGTCAGTACACTCAGCAGTCAGTACACTCAGAAGTCAATACACTCAGCAGTCAGTACACTCAGCAGTCAGTACACTCAGCAGTCAGTACACTCAGAAGTCAATACAATCAGCAGTCAATACACTCAGCAGTCAATACACTCAGCAGTCAGTACACTCAGCAGTCAATACACTCAGCAGTCAGTACACTCAGCAGTCAGTACACTCAGAAGTCAATACAATCAGCAGTCAATACAATCAGCAGTCAATACACTCAGCAGTCAATACACTCATCAGTCAATACACTCAGCAGTCAGTACACTCAGAAGTCAATACACTCAGCAGTCAGTACACTCAGCAGTCAATACACTCAGAAGTCTATACACTCAGAAGTCAATACACTCAGAAGTCAATACACTCAGCAGTCAATACACTCAGCAGTCAGTACACTCAGCAGTCAATACACTCAGCAGTCAGTACACTCAGAAGTCAATACACTCAGCAGTCAGTACACTCAGCCGTCAGTACACTCAGCAGTCAGTACACTCAGCAGTCAGTACACTCAGAAGTCAATACACTCAGCAGTCAGTACACTCAGCAGTCAATACACTCAGCAGTCAATACACTCAGCAGTCAATACACTCAGCAGTCAGTACACTCAGAAGTCAATACACTCAGCAGTCAGTACACTCAGCAGTCAATACACTCAGCAGTCAATACACTCAGCAGTCAGTACACTCAGAAGTCAATACACTCAGCAGTCAGTACACTCAGAAGTCAATACAATCAGCAGTCAATACACTCAGCAGTCAATACACTCAGCAGTCAATACACTCAGCAGTCAGTGCACTCAGAAGTCAATACACTCAGCAGTCAATACACTCAGCAGTCAGTACACTCAGAAGTCACTACACTCAGCAGTCAGTACACTCAGCAGTCAATACACTCAACAGTCAATACACTCAGCAGTCAGTACACTCAGCAGTCAATACACTCAGCAGTCAGTACACTCAGAAGTCAATACACTCAGCAGTCAATACACTCAGCAGTCAGTACACTCAGAAGTCACTAGACTCAGCAGTCAGTACACTCAGCAGTCAATACACTCAGCAGTCAATACACTCAGCAGTCAATACACTCAACAGTCAATACACTCAACAGTCAATACACTCAGCAATCAATATTTGAAATCGACATCCGACGTGATTGACGGTATGGATCATAGTTGTAGACGTAGAAATTTGATAGATACAGTAGTTGAAATGGATATTTGATAGACATACTTTGGCAGTAGACAGACATCTGAGAGAGCATTAGGAAGGTTTGTTTTTAATAAGACTGCATTATTAGTTTCCTAGGAGCTTGAAGATAAGACACGACACAGCTCAAGCTTTGTAGCACAACACTTCTCTATCCCTTTTTTCGACAAGAATTTTTGCTCTGTACGGAGAGAAATTTTGTCTCGATAATAAATCTTTTTCAAGTTACTGATTAAGCTTTATTCAGAGCGACACGATGTCCGATTGAAAGCTTATTATGCGACACGTTTTTTCATATTCATCTACTCTCATATATATATATATATATATATATATATATATATATATATATATATATATATATATATATATATATATATATATGTATATATATATATACATATATATATATATATATATATATATATATATATATATATATATATATATATATATATATATATATATATATATATATATATATGTATATACATATATATATATATATATATATATATATATATATATATATATATATATATATATATATATATATATATATATATATATATATATATATATAGTTGTAACCACGAACGAGTGGTATTCATCAATAACAACATTGCGACTAGCCGGGGATTCGAACCTATGTCGTTTTGGCACACCCAATGGTCAGCGAAAATCACACATGACCCTCAACCCATGCGACCACGCAATCCTTGCGTGGTCGCATGGGTTAGAGCGTCATGTGTGATTTTCGCTCATCATGAGGTGGGCCAAAACGATATGGGTTTGAATCCTCAACTAGTCGCATTGTTTATATATAAATATATATATATATATATACATATATATATATATATATATATATATATATATATATATATATATATATATATATATATATATATATATATATTATTAACACATCGGCCGATTCCCAACAAGGCAGGGTGGCCCGAAATAGAAAAGCTTTCATCATCATTCACTCCACCACTGTCACAGCAACCACCCAGGGAGGTACTACCGTCCTACCAAGTGAGTGTAAAACGAAAGCCTGTAACTGTTTTACATGATGGTAGGATTGCTGGTGTCTTTTGTCTGTCTCATAAATATGCAAGATTACAGGTACGTCTTTCTACTTCTACTTACACTTAGGTCACACTACACATACATGTGCACGTTTATTTATACACACTCATCCGAGCTTTCTTAGATTTTATCTTAATAGTTCTTGTTCTTGTTAGTTTTCCTTTTATATCCATGGGGAAGTGGAATAAGAATCTTTCCTCCGTAAGCCATGCATGTTGTAAAAGTCAACTAAAATGCCGGGAACAATGGGCTAATAACCCCTTTTCCTGTACAGATTACTAAAAAGAAGAAGAAAATTGTCAATGTGGGATGTTTGGATGTGCGTGGATGTTGTGCGAATGATAAGAAAGAGATGATTGTGAATGTTATGAATGAGAAGAAGCTGGATGTCCTGGCTTTAAGTGAAACAAAGCTGATGGGGGTGGGAGAGTTTCAGTGGAGAAGAATAAATGAGATTAGGTCAGGGGTTTCAAATAGAGTTAGAGCTAAAGAAGGAGTAGCAATAATGTTAAAAGATGAACTATGGCAGAAGAGGGAGTATAAATGTATTAATTCAAGGATTATGTGGAGTAAAATAAAGGTTGGATGTGAAAAGTGGGTTATAGTAAGCATATATGCACCTGGAGAAGAGGGAAATGTAGAGGAGAGCGAGAGGTTTTGGGAGTTGTTGAGTGCGTGGGGAGTTTGGAAACAAGTGTGAGAGTACTTGTGGTTGGAGACTTCAATGCTAAAGTGGGTAAAAATGTTGTGGAGGGAGTAGTAAGTAAATCTGAGGTGCCAGGGTTAAATGGAAATGGGAAGCCTTTACTTGAGCTATGTGAAGAAAGAGGTTTGGTAATAAGTAACGCATATTTTATGAAGAAGAGGATAAATAAATATACAAGGTATGATATAGCACATAATGAAAGTAGTTTGTTAGATTATGCATTGGTGGATGAAAGGTTGATAGGTAGGCTCCAGGATGTACACGTTTATAGAGGGGCAACTGATATATCGGATCATTATTTGATTGTATTTACAGTTAGAGTAAGAGGTAGATGGGACAGAAGGAAAACGGCAACAACAAGTAAGAGAGATGTGAAAGTGTATAAACTAAGGGAGGAAAAAGTTCGGGTGAGATATAAGCAACTATTGGCAGAAAGGTGGGCTGGTGCAAGTATGAGTAGTGGGGGGGGAGGGGTTGAAGAGGGTATTAGAATGTGGGGCAGAAGTTTGTAGTTATTGGAGGGTGGGTGCAGGAGGAAAGAGGAGTGATTGGTGGAATGATGAAGTAAAGGGTGTGATAAAAGAGAAAAAGGTAGCTTATGAGAGGTATTTACAAAGTAGAAGTGTTACAAGAAGAGTAGAGAATATGGAGAGTAAAAAAAAGGTGAAGAGAGTGGTGAGAGAGTGCAAAAGGAGAGCAGATGATAGAGTGGGAGAGGCACTGTCAAGAAATTTTGATGAAAATAAGAAAAAAAAATTGGAGTGAGATAAACAAGTTAAGAAAGCCTAGGGAACGAATGGTTTTGTCAGTTAAAAACAGAGTAGGGGAGTTAGTAGATGGGGAGATGGAGGTATTGGGTAGATGGCGAGAATATTTTGAAGAACTTTTAAATGACAATGAAGAAAGGGAGGCAGTAATTTCATGCACTGGCCAGGGAGGTATACCATCTTTTAGGAGTGAAGAAGAGCAGGATGTGAGTGTGTGAGATTACTTCCTGGTGAAGGTGGGTCTTAGACAGGGATGTGTAATGTCACCATGGTTGTTTAATATATTTATAGATGGGGTTGTAAAAGAAGTAAATGCTAGGGTGTTCGGGAGAGGGGTGGGATTAAATTATGGGGAATCAAATACAAAATGGGAATTGACAGTTACTTTTTGGTGATGATACTGTGCTTGTGGGAGATTCTAAAGAAAAGTTGCAAAGGTTAGTGGACGAGTTTGGGAGAGTGTAAAGGTAGAAAGTTGGAAGTGAACAAAGAAAAGAGTAAGGTGATGAGGGTATCAAATTATTTAAAAAAAATTAGATATCGAACTGGAGAGGAGGAGTATGGAAGAAGTGAATGTTTTCAGATATTTGGGAGTTGACGAGTCAGCGGATGGATGTATGAAGGATGAGATTAACCACAGAACTGATGAAGGAAAAAAGGTGAGTGGTGCATTGAGGTATATATGGAGACAAAAAACATTATCTATGGAAGCAAACAAGGGATTGTATGAAAGTATAGTGTTACCAACACTCTTATATGGGTGTGAAGCTTGGGTTGTAAATGCTGCAGCGAGGAGGCGGTTGGAGGCAGTGGAAATGTCCCGTCTAAGGGCAATGTGTGGTGTAAATATTATGCAGAAAATTCGGAGTGCGGAAATTAGGAGAAGGTGTGGAGTTAATAAAAGTATTAGTCAGAGGGCTGAAGAGGGGTTGTTGAATGGATCAAAGTAGAATGACATGGATAGCGTATTAATCTATAGGGGAAGGAAGGCGGGGTAGGGGTAGTCCTCCGAAAGGCTGGAGGAAGGGGGTAAAGGAGGTTTTGTGGGAGAGGGGCCTGGACTTCCAGCAAGCATGCATGAGCGTGTTAGATAGGAGTGAATGGAGACGAATGGTATTTGGGACCTGACGAGCTGTTGGAGTGTGAGCAGGGTAATATTTAGTGAAGGGATTCAAGGAAACCGGTTATTTTTATATAGCCGGACTTGAGTCCTGGAAATGGGAAGTACAATGCCTGCACTTTAAAAGAGGGGTTCGGGATATTGGCAGTTTGGAGGGATATATTGTGTATTTTTATACGTATATGCTTCTAAACTGTTGTGTTCTAGGCACCTCTGCAAAAACAATGATTATGTATGAGTGAGGTGAAAGTGTTGAATGATGATGAAAGTACTTTCTCTTTGGGGATTTTCTTTCTTTTTGGGTCACCCTGCCTCAGTGGGAGACGGCCAACTTGTTAAAAATATTATATAAATATATATATATATATATATATATATATATATATATATATATATATATATATATATATATATATATATATATATATATATATATATATATATATATATAATATATTATATTATTGTGACCACGAACGATTGGTATTGATCAATAACAACACTGCACTAGCTAAGGACTCGAACCCATGCTGCTTTGGGCTGCCCCATGGTGGGCGAAAACGCATGACGCTCTTATCTACTGGACCATACGGTCCTTAAGAGTAGCGCATCCAGCGGAACTGGATGTTGTACTCGCTAACCAAGGACACACGATGGTGCGGATGACTCTTGGCTAATTTCATTCTAGTCTCTGTTTGGTGTACTAGCTCAACGAGCAGTATTTTATATTATTGTGACTACGAACGAGTGTAATTGATCAATACCTAGTGCAGTGTTGTTATTGATCAATACCACTCGTTCGTGGTCACAATAATATAAAATACTGCTCATTGAACTAGTACACCAAACATGGACTAGAACGAAATTAGCCTAGAGTTATCCACTCCATCGTGTGTCCTTGGGTAGCGAGTACAACATCCAGTTCCGCTGGATGCGCTACTCTTAATTAAGGATCGTATGGTTCAGAGGCAGGCCAAAGCAGCATGGGTTCGAGTCCTTAGCTAGTGCAGTGTTGTGATATATATATATATATATATATATATATATATATATATATATATATATATATATATATATATATATATATATATATATATATATATATATATATACATATATATATATATATATATATATATATATATATATATATATATATATGTCGTGCCGAATATGTAAAACTGGTCAATTAGCAACAACTCATTTAAAATTAAGTTTTTTCTAAAATTTTCTTTTATACGTTTAAAGATATATTTTTTTCATTAATGTTAATGTAAAATTTTTTAATTTTACTCCAAAAGAATCTTAGAAAACTTACCTAACCTTATCATAACAAGAACAATTTATTTTAGCCCAACCCAACTAAATATATTTTAGATTTGTTTACAGTAATTTAATACTAAACAAACACAGTGAAATATATTTTTTTCGTTAGGTTCAGAATGATTTTGGCGAAATTATTGCATACACAAATTTTCGCTTGTCATATATGGCAAGATGAGCGTTGCTGTTTAAGCCAAAATCGCAAGTTCTGCCTATTCGGCACGACATATATATATATATATATATATATATATATATATATATATATATATATATATATATATATATATATATTTATATATATATATATATATATATATATATATATATATATATATATATATATATATATATATATATATATTTATATATAATCCTTCCTAAGGATCAGAACCACAACTGTCAACTACTAGCTATCAAGAGAACTAATTATCACAATGACCTGGCTGGAATTATTCACAAAAAAGTAAAACATTTTGGTGAAAAACCTGGCGACGTTTCGGTCCTTCGTGAACGATTCCTATGACCTGACAATGGTACTGGACGGAACGAATCATGGGGATTAAATTCTTCACCTAAGAGCCAGCAGTGCTTACTGCTGGGTAGCAGCAGGTGCTTGAAGACCCAAGTTCTTTCTCCTGTGAGCCGATGATCGTAACTGGAAGCTGATTCGAACCTCTAAAAGAGAAGTTTGCCAAAAAAAAAAAAAAACCTTGATGGAGGAAGAGGAATTAATTCATTATATTCACGGGGAAGCTGTAAATCCATAGGTGTTATGCGGCTCTTTATAAGTGAAAATAGAACAAACACCAGGACCCATTTTTTAGAAGTGATCAGGGTCCCAGTATCAGGGGCTTTGTATATGATATATCATTTAGGTTAATTGGCTCTGTATAAGTTGCATCATATACCTGTAGAAATAATAATAATAATAATGATTATTATTATTATAGGGTTTGTAGCACTGGGTCACACAGCGCCTGGGAAATTGGGAGGTAATCATGTCATGTAATGGATGTTTAAGATTCTGAGGAGAGTTAAGACTGGTCTTTAATTTCTCTTTATCATGGGAGTTTAAAGACCTATATTTAATTGTGGGTACTTTAAAAACCTCTTTATTATGGGTGCTTTAAAAAACCTCTCTGATGGGTGCTTTAAAAAACCTCTCTGATGGGTGTTTTAAAAAACCTCTATGATGGGGGCTTTAAAGAAACCTCTACGATGGGTGCTTTAAAAAGCCTCTATTTATTATGGGTGCTAAAGCTACTATTGATCGAAAGTAAATGGAACTTCGGACACAGGGAGTCACATACGAAAACAGGTGGCAAAATTCGAACAGAGAAAAAAACGAACGTAGAGAGAGTAATTCGAACACGGGGAGTAAAATTCGAACACCAGAAACATAATTTGAAAAAATGGGAAAAAAATGCGAACACAGCGAAATTCAGACAGGGGAAGAATACGAACACAGTGAGAGAGAGAATTCGAACACTGAAGTGAAATCTAATAAGGTGCTGTCCGAAGGTGAAAGGAAGAGTCAATATAAATTAATAGCTTGGCAAGGGTTATTAAGGTGAGGTGAAGTTTTATTGTTGGTGGGAGTGGGAGAGGTTGGTGGGAGTGGGAGAGGTTGGTGGGAGTGGGAGAGGTTGGTGGGAGTGGGAGAGGTTGGTGGGAGTGGGAGAGGTTGGTGGGAGTGGGAGAGGTTGGTGGGAGTGGGAGAAGTTGGAAGGAGCGAGAGAGGTTGGAGGGAGTGGAAGAGGTTGGTGGGAGTAGAAGTTGTAAGGAGCGGGAGAGGTTGGAGGGAGTGGGAGAGGTTGGATGGAGTGGGAGAGGTTGGATGGAGTGGGAGAGGTTGGAGGGAGTGGGAGAGGTTGGTGGGAGTAGAAGTTGTAAGGAGCGGGAGAGGTTGGTGGGAGTGGGAGAGGTTGGATGGAGTGGGAGAGGTTGGTGGGAGTGGGAGAGGTTGGTGGGAGTGGGAGAAGTTGGAAGGAGCGAGAGAGGTTGGAGGGAGTGGAAGAGGTTGGTGGGAGTAGAAGTTGTAAGGAGCGGGAGAGGTTGGAGGGAGTGGGAGAGGTTGGATGGAGTGGGAGAGGTTGGATGGAGTGGGAGAGGTTGGAGGGAGTGGGAGAGGTTGGTGGGAGTAGAAGTTGTAAGGAGCGGGAGAGGTTGGAGGGAGTGGGAGAGGTTGGATGGAGTGGGAGAGGTTGGAGGGAGTGGGAGAGGTTGGTGGGAGTGGGAGAGGTTGGTGGGAGTGGGAGAGGTTGGTGGGAGTGGGAGAGGTTGGAAGGAGTGGGAGATACTCAAATAACCCGCACATAAAAGACAGAAGCTTACGACGACGTTTCGGTCCGACTTGGACCATTGACAAAGTCACGGTATTGTGACTTTTTGTTATTTATTTAGGAGTGGGAGAGGTTGGAGGGAGTGGAAGAGGTTGGAGGGAGTGGGAGAAGTTGGAGGGAGTGGGAGAGTTTGGAGGGAGTGGGAGAGGTTGGAGGGAGTGGGAGAGGTTGGAAGGAGTGGGAGAGGTTGGAGGGAGTTGCAGAGGTTGGAGGGAGTGGGAAAGGTTGGTGGTAGTGGAAGGGGGTTGGTGGTAGTGGGAGGGGTTGGTGGTAGTGGGAGGGGTTGGTAGGAGAGGAATAGGTTGGTTTTGAGGTAGTTTAGGTTAGTGATGGTAGTGTAGGTTAGTGATGGTAGTGTAGATTAGTGATGGAAGTGTAGGTTAGTGATGGTAGTGTAGGTTAGTGATGGTAGTGTAGGTTAGTGATGGTAGTGTAGGTTAGTGATGGTAGTGTAGGTTAGTGATGGTAGTGTAGGTTAGTGATGGTAGTGTAGGTTAGTGATGGTAGTGTAGGTTAGTGATGGTAGTGTAGGTTAGTGATGGTAGTGTAGGTTAGTGATGGTAGTGTAGGTTAGTGATGGTAGTGTAGGTTAGTGATGGTAGTGTAGGTTAGTGATGGTAGTGTAGGTTAGTGATGGTAGTGTAGGTTAGTAGGAGTGATGGTAGGTAGTGTGTAGATGGTAGTGTAGTGATGGTAGTGTAGGTTAGTAGTGATGGTGAGTGATGGTAGTGTAGGTTAGTGATGGTAGTGTAGGTAAGTGATGGTAGTGTAGGTTAGTGATGGTAGTGTAGGTTAGTGATGGTAGTGTAGGTTAGTGTGGGGTCGGTAATGATGTACCAAGTGTATGTATATACTTGTGTCCTTACGTACACTGAATATCTATGATATAGGTACTTCATATGTGTTGCGTTGACTCCAGTTATGTGCAGTGCTGCTGTGATTCCTTGTTTCTTTGACGCATATAACTGCTTCTTCTGTTATACCTACAAAAGTTATAATATCTTGCTTCCTTGTGGCGTATAACAGCATCTACTGTTCTAGCTAGAGTAGCTATAATATCGTGCCTCCTTGTGGCGTATAACTGCATCTCCTGTTATAGCTAGAGTAGCTATATCTTGCTTCCCTGTGGCGTATAACTGCATCTACTGTTTTAGCTAGAGTAGCTACAGTATCTTGCTTCCTTTTGGCGTATAACTGCATCTCCTGTTACATCTAAAGAAGCAATATCTTGCTGTCTTCAGCCGTGTAACTGCGTCTCGTATCCTCCTCAGCGTAATAACGAGATCCTGTTATGTGTCTCTGAGTAAACTGTTAGTACTAAGAGCTGGATTAACGCGATTATTTAAGCAAAAGTAAACTAATATTAAAGCAAATATTAGAGTAAAAATATTAAAGCAAAAGTAATTTAGAGTATTAAACTTTGAATCTGAGATGTCACTCCCCGTTCAAGAGAGTGGAAAAAATCTTGATCCTGTTGCAGCAGTCTTTTATGCTGCCTAGACTGCTGCAGCAATCTGTTATGCTGCCTAGGCTGTTGCAGAAGTATGTTATGCTGCCTAGACTGTTGCAACAGTCTTTTATGTTGCGTAGACTGTTGCAGCAGTCTGTTATGCTGCCTAGAATGCTGCAGCAGTCACTTATGCTGCCAAGACTGTTGCAGCAGTCAGTTGTGTTGCCTAGACTATTGCAGCAGTCATTTATATTGCCTAGACTGTTACAGCAGTCAGTTATGTTGTCTGGACTGTTGCAGCAGTTAGGTATGTTGCCTGGACTGTTGTAGCAGTCAATAATGTTGTCTAGACTGTTGCAGCAGTCAGTAATGTTGTCTAGACTGTTGTAGCAGTCAGTTATGTTGTCTAGACTGTTGTAGCAGTCAGTTATGTTGTCTAGACTGTTGCAGCAGTCAGTTATGTTGTCTAGACTGTTGTAGCAGTCAGTTATGTTTAGACTGTTGTAGCAGTCAGTTATGTTGTCTAGACTGTTGCAGCAGTCAGCTATGTTGCCTAGACTGTTGCAGCAGTCAGTTATGTTGTCTAGACTGTTGCAGCAGTCAGTTATGTTGTCTAGACTGTTGTAGCAGTCAGTTATGTTGTCTAGACTGTTGTAGCAGTCAGCTATGTTGTCTAGACTGTTGCAGCAGTCTAGTTGCAACATCAGTTGTAGACTAGTCAGTTATGTGTACTGTTGTACAGTCAGTTATGTTGTCTAGACTGTTGCAGCAGTCAGTTATGTTGTCTAGACGGTTGTAGCAGTCAGCTATGTTGTCTAGACTGTTGATTCTATTATCGTTGAAGGCAAGTTGTCCTCTCTCAGGGATAATGAAAGTGATGGGCTCTTGAACAGAGGAATTGCAGCTATCCCCTCTCTTTCCTCGTATCAAACCTGATTACCTATTATTCCCCAGGCGCTGCAAGGTATGATGATATGTTGATAAAGTAAGCTCTTAACATGAGGCTAAGCTTTCATTGTAAACAAGAAGGGCGTTAACTATAATGAAGGTGGGACGTGATTATTAACAACCTAAGTAAGTATAAGGAGGGAAGCGATAATTAATAATGTAAATAATAGCATTGCAGGAAGAGGGTGATAATTATGAGAAACTTAAATGATTATAGAATAAAAAATACTTGGCCATTATAGCTCGTACAGAGGAATAATAATAATAATAATAATAATAATAATAATAATAATAATAATAATAATAATAATAATAATAATAATAATAATAATAATAATAATAGAACATTACTGTTATCACATCCAGGAAGAAAGTTCAACGAAGAGGAAACTCACCATCATTTATTTAATCGCTGCTTTGTTAAAAGTGCTCAAACATTACAGTTCAGGTGATCATCTGAAGTACAACATCCCCACCATCACTCCTTCAGAGTGCAGGCAGTGTACTTCCCACCTCCAGGACTCAAGTAAGATTAGCAGTTGTCCCCTGAATAAATTCATAAATGTTACCTCGCTCACACTCCAATAGCTCGTCAAATTCTTGAATCACTTGTCCCCACTTAATCCTGATCTAACACACTCACGAACGCTTGCCAGGTGCTGAAGCTCCTAACACTAATACCCACCTCAGCAACCATCTCGACAACCAGTTCTTACCCCTTGAATGATACCTCAGGTAGCCCTTAATTTTCTTATTCCTGCTCTCAGAATTCTCTGTATGATACTCACACTACACATTACTCTTAAACATGATACTGCCTCTAACCTCCTCTTTGCAACGTTTAAAGAACATTCTCAACATCCCGTAGGGAAGGGGGAGGAAGAGGGAGAGGGAGAGGGAGAGGGAGAGGGAGAGGGAGAGAGAGAGAGAGAAAGAGAGGGAGAGGGAGGGAAAGAGAGAGGGAGAGCGAGTGGGATAGAGACGAGAGTACATGGGAAAGACAGATACAGACAGTTGTCTTCCTTGAGAAAATGACTTGGAAATTTACAGGAGATAGAACTGCTAATTTATCCCTGTTTGTATCTTAAACCTCGTGTTACTCCTCCGCCACTCACACAGTTATGTGTACTACTCATGGATGTTGATTCTGGTTACCACCAGCTTTGCCATTACTATCACAAAATTTTTGTCTACATCTACTATTATTGATTCGATTGCCTCATTGTCTACAGATCGTGGTGAAGCAGTTGCTGAACAGACATCTGGAATCTTTTGACTGCAGAATGCTCTGTCTACTTAATGTATATGATGGTCCACATGAGTTTAGTGTAGGGTTGGTGTGTGGCTGGCTGAAGTAGCGAGCGTCCATTGCAACATCTTGCTCCTGTCCTCTCTCGCAATGCTCCATTCCTAACTGGTTACTGAAATTTATCATCACGTTATGCGATACGTAAAACTTCCTTGGCTTCCTTGGCACCACGAATTGAAGGCTCGTCAGCTTTACACCCACTAGGGTACCGTGAAGCTAGTTAAATACTATACTTGTCAAGTGTCTGTTCAACTGGTTCTTGAATGAATTTCTCTTCACGTTTACATCATCAGCCTCTGGTATATTCCTTTCTGCTATAATTCTGTTTCCAAGAAAACTTATATACACTCTCGTTGCATCTTCTGCCTCGCAATTTCATTCCATTGCTCGAGTTGTAGCCTCATTCAGCACTTCAGATAGACCTTCGTGTTTGAGTTTGACGATGTCACTCACTATCTTAAAGGACTGAATGAGATTTCGATGTCTCTGTTTCATTAGAGAGAAAAAAGCTGAGTGCTTTGAGGATTTATAAGGTTGATTTTCGGATGATGGTACGAGTCTGGTAGCTCTTCTATGTATCATCTAATAAATCCTCCTCAATGTAATTCGAAGACAAACTGGACCGCCATATTCAGTATGTGATCTAACAAGTGCACTATATAAAGCCACTTCGGTGTCTGATATTTTGTGTTCGAAGTATTTAGCTGAGAAAACTAGCATTCTGTAAGATCTGATGCTCACAGTTAATTCAGATTTATAATTGAAGAATGACAGACTTGTGCAACATTTTGGAATGTTTATTGTAGCGAAACGTTTCCACAAAGATTCCCAAATGTTGTAAAAGTATTTTAATCCTCAACTTCTCTGTTTTCTAAATCATGTTTTCTAAATCATTTACATCATGTTTTCTAAATCATTTACATCATGTTTTCTAAATCATTTACATCATGTTTTCTAAATCATTTACATCAATTTTTTTTTAACTGAGGTCTTATGAGTAGCTACAACTTTTATTGGTTCGTTAAAAGTCTAAGATTAACCACTTTTTTCTCTGATACTTTCAGCCAGAGTTATGTAATTCATTAGTGGGTCATATAAAATGCCATTTTTTGAAAAATGTTTAGAAAAACTGAAAGTTATATAAAAGAAAATATTTCGAAAAATATTTTTTTTTTTTTGTGGCCTCATTTGTGTTACTCTCGCAGCGAATGTTATTAACCTGCCGTCGCTTCTTTTTTTTCCATTCCTGTATTTATTTCTTCTCCTCTCCTTACTTTCCTCCATCTCCCTCTCCTTATTTTCTACCTTTCTTTAACTTTTTCACACCTTCATTCTTCCCTCATTTGTTCATACCCTATAGCTTACTGCCCTCCCTCCTCTATTCTTCCAGCTTCCTTCTTTCCTTCTCTTCCCTCTTTCCCTTCTTTTCTTCCCTCTTTCCCTTCTTTTCTTCCTTCTTTCCCTTCTTTTCTTCCCTCTTTCCCTTCTTTTCTTCCCTCTTTCCCTTCTTTTCTTCCTTCTTTCCCTTCTTTTCTTCCCTCTTTCCCTTCTTTTCTTCCCTCTTTCCCTTCTTTTCTTCCTTCTTTCCCTTCTTTTCTTCCCTCTTTCCCTTCTTTTCTTCCCTCTTTCTCTTCTTTTCCTCCCTCTTTCTCTTCTTTTCCTCCCTCTTTCCCTTCTTTTCTTCCCTCTTTCCCTTCTTTTCTTCCCTCTTTCCCTTCTTTTCTTCCCTCTTTCCCTTCTTTTCTTCTCTCTTTCCCTTCTTTTCTTCCCTCTTTCCCTTCTTTTCTTCCCTCTTTCTCTTCTTTTCCTCCCTCTTTCCCTTCTTTTCTTCCCTCTTTCTCTTCTTTTCCTCCCTCTTTTCCTTCTTTTCTTCCCTCTTTCCCTTCTTTTCTTCCCTCTTTCCCTTCTTTTCTTCCCTCTTTCTCTTCTTTTCCTCCCTCTTTCCCTTCTTTTCTTCCCTCTTTCTCTTCTTTTCCTCCCTCTTTCCCTTCTTTTCTTCCCTCTTTCCCTTCTTTTCTTCCCTCTTTCCCTTCTTTTCTTCCCTCTTTCTCTTCTTTTCCTCCCTCTTTTCCTTCTTTCCTTCCCTCTTTCCCTTCTTTTCTTTCTCCCTGCGTTATCTACCAGGCTGGGTAGTGTCCTGGAGACGCCCTGGGTGGGACGGGACGGCCACTCACCCAACACAGTAATAAAGTCACCAACTTCCTATTGAACTCAGGAATTTGCATCTTTCTTCTCTTTATTACTGCTATTGCTTTAGTTACTTTAATAAGTGTTTAGGTTTTAATTACTTTTCTTTGTTCTTTTCTTTTAATTACATTTCTTCCTTGCTTAAAATTACTTTTACTGATGTTCCCTCAGCAAATGAAATCAAAATTATTCTAATGTAAATATTTCTGTTAATTAAATTTTTTATAAATATTAATAAGCATTTTAACATAATTGTTAAAAATAATATTATCCGCCGTTATTAGCATTTTATTAAATAATAATTTTTTAAAATGGAAATTTTATAGAAAAAATATTAATGTTGAAACAATTACATTTGCCATTTTTTCCCAAACTATTATATTTTAGCCAAAAACCCTGACCCGTAAAACATTTTAAAATGCTATTATCTCCACGCGAAGTAGCGTAAGGGTTTTTGTTGGCAGTTGTTAGCACTGTCGTAGTTGCTTGTTAGCACAGTCGTAGGTGTTTGTTAGCACAGTCGTAGGTGTTTGTTAGCACTGTCGTAGGTGTTTGTTAGCACTGTAGTAGTTGCTTGTTAGCACAGTCGTAGGTGTTTGTTAGCACTGTGGTAGGTGTTTGTTAGCACTGTCGTAGTTGCTTGTTAGCACAGTCGTAGGTGTTTGTTAGCACAGTCGTAGGTGTTTATTATCACAGTCGTAGGTGTTTGTTAGCACTGTCGTAGTTGCTTGTTAGCACAGTCGTAGGTGTTTGTTTGCACAGTCGTAGGTGTTTGTTAGCACTGTCGTAGGTGTTTGTTAGCACTGTAGTAGTTGCTTGTTAGCACAGTCGTAGGTGTTTGTTAGCACTGTCGTAGGTGCTTGTTAGCACTGTCGTAGTTGCTTGTTAGCACAGTCGTAGGTGTTTGTTAGCACTGTCGTAGGTGTTTGTTAGCACAGTCGTAGGTGTTTGTTAGCACTGTCGTAGGTGTTTGTTAGCACTGTCGTAGTTGCTTGTTAGCACAGTCGTAGGTGTTTGTTAGCACTGTCGTAGGTGTTTGTTAGCACTGTCGTAGGTGTTTGTTAGCACAGTCGTAGGTGTTTGTTAGCACTGTCTTAGTTGTTTGTTAGCACTGTCGTAGATGTTTGTTAGCACAGTCGTAGGTGTTTGTTAGCACTGTCGTAGTTGCTTGTTAGCACAGTCGTAGGTGTTTGTTAGCACTGTCGTAGGTGTTTGTTAGCACTGTCGTAGGTGTTTGTTAGCACTGTCGTAGGTGTTTGTTAGCACTGTCGTAGGTGTTTGTTAGCACAGTCGTAGGTGTTTGTTAGCACTGTCGTAGTTGCTTGTTAGCACAGTCGTAGGTGTTTGTTAGCACTGTCGTAGGTGTTTGTTAGCACTGTCGTAGGTGTTTGTTAGCACTGTCGTAGGTGTTTGTTAGCACTGTCGTAGTTGCTTGTTAGCACAGTCGTAGGTGTTTGTTAGCACTGTCGTAGGTGTTTGTTAGCACTGTCGTAGGTGTTTGTTAGCACTGTCGTAGGTGTTTGTTAGCACTGTCGTAGGTGTTTGTTAGCACAGTCGTAGGTGTTTGTTAGCACTGTCGTAGGTGTTTGTTAGCACTGTAGTAGTTGCTTGTTAGCACAGTCGTAGGTGTTTGTTAGCACTGTCGTAGGTGTTTGCTAGCACTGTCGTAGGTGTTTGTTAGCACTGTAGTAGTTGCTTGTTAGCACAGTCGTAGGTGTTTGTTAGCACTGTCGTAGGTGTTTGTTAGCACTGTCGTAGGTGTTTGTTAGCACAGTCGTAGGTGCTTGTTAGCAATGTCGTAGGTGTTTGTTAGCACTGTAGTAGTTGCTTGTTAGCACAGTCGTAGGTGTTTGTTAGCACTGTCATAGGTGTTTGTTAGCAATGTCGTAGGTGTTTGTTAGCACAGTCGTAGGTGCTTGTTAGCAATGTCGTAGGTTTTTGTTAGCACAGTCGTAGGTGCTTGTTAGCAATGTCGTAGGTGTTTCTAAGCACTGTCGTAGGTGCTTGTTAGCAATGTCGTAGGTGTTTGTTAGCACTGTCGTAGGTGCTTGTTAGCACAGTCGTAGGTGTTTGTTAGCACAGTCGTAGGTGTTTGTTAGCACTGTCGTAGGTGCTTGTTAGCAATGTCATAGGTGTTTGTTAGCACTGTCGTAGGTGCTTGTTAGCACTGTCGTAGTTGCTTGTTAGCACAGTCGTAGGTGTTTGTTAGCACTGTCGTAGGTGCATGTTAGCACTGTCGTAGGTGTTTGCTAGCACTGTCGTTCTTAAATGGAGATATCGAGGGTTGAAGGTAGACACACTTGTTTGATGGTTACGATATATTGTCAGACTGAGATGATGGGAACTGGAGCCCAGTGCCTTGCCTGTCTTCGCCTGGGTGTCTACGCCGAGTGAGACCGGGGCAGAGGTACGAGCGTACACATGCGCATCCCGTGACGTCACACAAAGTCACAGGCCTACAAGGGATCTCCTATCTAAAGCACATGGATGATACTAATATGCTATGCTATATAACTCGGGGATTAGCAACTATGCTGACATAGGTGCTTGTTAGCACAGTCGTAGGTGTTTGTTAGAACTGTCGTAGGTGTTTGTTAGCACTGTCGTAGGTGTTTGTTAGCACTGTCGTAGGTGTTTGTTAGCACTGTCGTAGGTGCTTGTTAGCACAATCGTACGTGTTTGTTAGCACTGTCGTAGGTGCTTCTTAGCACTGTCGTAGGTGTTTGTTAGCACTGTCGTAGGTGTTTGTTAGCACTGTCGTAGGTGTTTGTTAGCACAGTCGTAGGTGTTTGTTAGCACTGTCGTAGGTGTTTGCTAGCACTGTCGTAGGTGCTTGTTAGCACAGTCGCAGGTGTTTGTTAGAACTGTCGTAGGTGTTTGTTAGCACAGTCATGGGTGTTTTTAGCACAGTCGTGGGGGCTTCTTAGCACAGACGTGGGTGCTTGTAAACACAGTCGCGGGTGCTTGCTAGCACAGTCGTAGGTGTTAGCATAGTCGTAGGTGCTTGCTAGCACAGTCGTAGGTGCTTGTTAGCACAGTCGTAGGTGTTAGCACAGACGTGGGTGCTTGTTAGCACAGTCGTCGGGGCTTGCTAGCACAGTCTCGGGTGCTTGTTAGCACAGTCGTGGGTGCTTGTTAGCACAGTCGTGGGTGCTTGTTAGCACAGTCATGGGTGTTTTTAGCACAGTCGTGGGGGCTTGTTAGCACAGTTGTGGGTGCTTGTTAGCACAGTTAAGCAGGTCCTTATCACCCCCCGGCTTAGACCAATGACCCACCTAGTCAGGTCACTTCCACTTAAGGATAGAGCACGGCATCAGACCTAGTAGCACAAGCTAGTCAGGTCCAACTCACACCCACCCACACCAACTCACGCATTTATCTAACCTATTTTTAAAACTACACACCGTTTTAGCATCTATAACTGTACTTGGGAGTTTGTTCCACTCATCCACAACTATTACCAAACCAGTGCTTTCCTATATCCTTCCTGAATCTGAATTTTTCCAACTTGAAACCGTTGCTGCGAGTCCTGTCTTGGCTGGAAATTTTCAGCACGGTATTTATATCCCCTTTATTAATTCCTGTTTTCCATTTTTACATCTCGATCATATCCCCCCTAATTCTACGCCTTTCTAGAGAGTGCAGATTCAGGACCTCAGTCTATCCTCATAGGGAAGATTTCTGATACTTTGTCATCCTCCTCTGTACGTTCTCCAGTGGATTTATATCCATTCTGTAATACGGTGACCAGAACTGCGCAGCATAATCTAAATGAGGCTTTACCAAAGGATATATAGAGTTGAAGAACAACCTGAGGACTTCTATTATTTATACTTGTTAGCTTTATTGAGAAAACTTGTGCACTGTTTTGGTTTTAGATTACTGCTAACTAGAACTCCTAAATCCTTTTCGCAATCAGTAGTATTAAGATCGACATTTAGTTTATATGTCGCATGGTTATTTTCCTGTCCAGCGTTTAGAACCTTGCATTTGTCTACATTAAACTGCATTTGCCACTTCTCAGTCGCGGGTGCTTGTTAGCACAGTCCTGGATCCATGTTAACACAGTCGCGTGTGCTTGTTAGCACAGTTGGCAGTCGTAGGTGTTTGTCAGCACAGTCGCGTGTGCTTGTTAATACAGTCGTGGGGCTTGTTAGCACAGTTGTAGGTGCTTTTTAGCACAGTCATAGGCGTTAGTACAGCCGTGTGGGCTTATTAGCATAGTTGTGGGTGGTAGCAGTGGGGGCTTGTTAGCACAGTCGTGTGGACTTGTTAGCACAGTCGTGGGTGCTTGTTAGCAATGTCGTGGGTGTTTGTTAACACAGCCACGGTAAAAAGCTCTGTTCCACAAGGCACAGTACTCGCTCCCATTCTATTCCTCATCCTCATTTCTGACATAGACAGAGATGTCAGCCATAGCTCCTTGTCTTCCTTTGCGGATGACACCCGGATCACCATGGCAGTGACCTCCATCGAAGACACCGCGAGACTCCAAGCGGACATCAACCAAATCTTCGAATGGGCAACTCAAAACAAAATGAAGTTCAACGAGGAGGAATTTTAACAACTCAGACAAGGGAAACTCGAGGAAATTAAAAACGTATCAGGGTATACGACAAATTCTAACCATACAATAGAGCAGGAAAGTAATGTGATGGACCTGGGAGTGATAATGTCAATGGACTTCGCCTTCAAAGATCACAACAATGTATCTTTCTCATCTGTTAGGAAAATGATAGGATGGATAACGAGAACCTTCAAAACTAGGGACGCCAAGCCCATGATGATTCTCTTCAAATCGCTTGTGCTCTTTAGGCTCGAATACTGCTGTACACTAACGGCCCCCATCAAGGCTGGCGACATTGCAGACCTGGAGAGTATACAAAGAACTTTCACAGCACACACAAGTACGATAAGGCACCTAAATTACTGGGAACGGTTGAAAGTGCTTGAGCTGTATTCCCTGGAATGCAGGCGAGAGATATACATGATAATATACACTTGGAAGGTCCTGGAGGGATTGGTACCAAACCTGCACACGAAAATCACTATGAAAGCAACAGAATCGGCAGGAGATGCAACATTCCCCCAATGAAGAGCAGGGTCGCCACGAATACATTGAGAGACAACATAATAAGTGTCAGGGGCCCAGGACTGTTCAACTTACATAAGGGGGATGACCAATAGACCCCTGGCTGTCTTTAAGAAGGCACTGGACAGGCACCTTAAGTAAGTACTTGACCAACCAGGCTGTGGTTCGTACTCGTGGTTGATCAGATCATGATCCTCCATGAAGTCTGGTCTCAGATCGAGCTGCGGGGGCGTTGACCCCTGAAACCCTCTCCAGGTAAACTCCAGGTAAACTCCAGGTAAACAGCTGTGGGTGATTTTTAACACAGTCATGGGTGATAGAGTTTGGGTGGTTATTAGTTAACCTATCATTCAGGCAGGTCAGCCACTTGTACAAGAATCACCATATAATACAGTTTAATTATCAAAACTTAGCACTAAACTTACTAATAGAGTTTAAATAAAATCATATATGTCGTTCCTGGTTAGGCTGTGTTAGGTTAAGTTCCACTAGGCTTGGTTAGGTTAGGTTAGACTGGGCTCGGTAAGTTTGCTTAGGCTCGGAGCTCAGAAATGTTGTTCCCAGAGCTGACAACGCTCTGGTAAAGCTGGAGGCTACATCATTTTCAAGGGAATCGTAAGAGAATATTGTAGATGTACCATGACAACTGTGGGTAGTGTAGGAAGAGACAGTAGCGTGACATTTGGTAACAATATTACTGATATTCCTTATCAGTCGCTCATCACAACTTATCTTGATTATATATATATATATATATATATATATATATATATATATATATATATATATATATATATATATATATATATATATATGTCGTGCCGAATATGTAAAACTGGTCAATTACCAAGAACTCATTTAAAATTAAGTCCTTTCTGAAATTTTCTCTTATACGTTTAAAGATATATTTTTTTCATTAATGTTAATGTAAAAATTTTTAATTTTGCACCAAAAGAATCTTAGAAAACTTACCTAACCTTATTATAACAAGAGCAATTTATTTTAGCCTAACCCAACTAAATATATTTTAGATTTGTTTACAGTAATTTAATACTAAACAAACGCAGTGAAACATATTTTTTTTCATTAGGTTCAGAATGATTTTGGCAAAATTATTGCATACACAAATTTTCACTTGTCCTATATGGCAAGATGAGCGTTGCTATTTAAGCCAAGATCGCAAGTTCTGCCTATTCGGCACGATATATATATATATATATATATATATATATATATATATATATATATATATATATATATATATATATATATATATATATATATGCAAAACAACCACTCTGAAAGAATAGAGAAATTCCAAGCGCTTTCGTGACTACTCACATTATCAAGGAACTATGAAAGTAAAGCATCCAAGGAAGCTATATAAGGGGTCTGGTCGGCACCTCACTATCAGATCCCACAACGGTTTAAACACGTGACGCGCGGCGAGCCAACTTGGAAAGGTCCTTGGCACAACTCACCCCACAAACTATTCTACCCAAGAAATAAGAAATATTAAAGATTATTTGTCTAGTGTATTATTAAATTCTTCCCAAATTCTATTTAATTTATATAAACCAAAGGAAATATTCATATTTCTCTATTCTTTCAGAGTGGTTGTTTTGCATATTCTGAAATCACCTGTTTACTGTGATCTTATTGCATATATATATATATATATATATATATATATATATATATATATATATATATATATATATATATATATATATATATATATATATATATATATATATGTCATCTGAATGATACACAAATAACCCGCACATAAAAGAGAGAAGCTTACGACGACGTTTCGGTCCGACTTGGACCATTGACAAAGTCACACTAACCAGAGGTAAGCAAGCAACCAAGTTTAGGTAAGATCCCAATGGGATGAGCGGGGAAGATGGGACAGATGAAGAATAGCTCTGGAGAGGAGTGTTCTTAGTAAGAGAAATAGAGCCAGGGCTTAACCCAGCAGCTAAGGCGATCGTGGGGCAGACTTGAGAACAGGAATAGCAGGGACTGTTGCATTGAACTTGTTGTAGTTGAAGTCTTGAATCTTGAGTAGCTGGCAGCAGGCTAGGTCACATCAGAGGGTAGAACACATATGGGAGTTATATGAGTAACTGAGGAGGCAGGTTAGCAATGGAGCCATTTTCAAACTTTTTGAAGCTGCTTCTAGATAGGTGGTATAATTTAGCCTTGTTGCTGAAGGTGAAACGTAGAGGCTTGATGAACTCAAGAACTTGGGTGAGTGTGAAGTGAAGCGGTGATTCACATGCATACTTGACTGTTCCAGCACCGAGGCTTTTGTAGAGTTCAGTACAGGTCATGGTGTCAGTATTTGAAGAAGTGTAAAAGGTAAGGTTTTCCCATGAGGGTTTACTGGAGTCGTCGTTATCTTCCTCTTCTGGAGTGGATTCACTGGGAGAATCTACAATGGTGGTAGCAGGTGACTGAGGTTCGACAGGAGCAGCTGTGAGGTGTAATGGTTGTGTAACAGCAGGCTGGGAGAGGTGGGAGGCGGTGGTTGAGGCAACTTGATCAACGTTGTCAGCGGTGGAAGTGGTTATAGAAGTTACAGGAGCAGTTGCTTGGGCAGGAGACAGGTCTGTAGGTGCAGTAAAGTTCAGGACGTTGGGAAGGATCTTGAGGATGTCTTCTGAAGGTGTGGATTCCGGAAAATTGAAGGCAGGCATGTTGTTCAGACGGAATAGTTCGTTAATAGTGGTGTTGAAAGTGCCGGGGCTTGCTGCGTTTGCAAGGTGTGCATACACCATGCAGTACAGCACCTTGGAAGGAGCACCGTCGGGGAGTGGAGAGAGGGAGTTGCTGGGCGATGGTGCCTGTAGATTAGCGTGTAGAGTCTTGATGGCGTCGGTTTGTGGTTTGGTTATTGCAGCATATGTCGGTGAATTGGAGGTTTTCTTCAGAACTTTAGTTTTCTTCAATATGATTTCTTTCCTGAGTGGGCACTTAGCTGCAAGGGTATGATGATTACCCTTGCAGTTAAGACATGTTGGTGTTGTAGTAATGGTGCAGGATCTGAAATCGTGTCCATCATTCCCACATTTTGAACAAAACTTCTTATTCTTGATGGGGCAGTCCTTGGTGGTGTGATTATAGGAGTAGCAGGTCCAGCAGTGGGAGATGTATGTGAAACGTTCTTGTTCTATATGACTTGGGTGAATGTGGTAATATGAGATGGCCAGACCGTCAGAGAGAGCTTGGGCAGCCATGGAGATGTCTGAGAATGTAATCTTTAGCATTGATGTGGCGTTGGGGATCTTTGAGATGCTGTCTACCGAGGCCCACGTGTTTTGTTCCTCAATAGATGTCTTCAGTGCTTCAGTAGAGAGAGAGGTGACGATATTGTCAAGTCTTTTCACAAAGACCGAACGTTTCGACTTCAAGAATGGAGACGGGGATAGAGTGAATTGTTGTGTTTGTAGGGTCCTGATTGAAGAGTCGTCCATTAGTTTTAGTGCTTCCGTGTCATCTGTGCAGACGACAATGAAGGAGTCTTTCAGAGAGTGGATTGCCGTAAATTTGACCTGCAGGCAGGTCCTAACGACGGTAGCTAAAGCTAACTTCGAGGAGTCATTTATTGCACCATTCACAGACTTGATTTTCACACGATTCGACAGCATTGTGAAAAGGATATCACGTTTGTAGAATATAAATTCTACACCCCGACAGGGTCGAAGAGAGGCTTCTTGCGGTGTAGAGCAACTGTATGATCGGACAGTGTGATCGAGCGACAGTGATGAAAAATTCAAGTCACAGGTGGAGCAGGACGGCTATATATAGGCAGGAAGTGGTGGTGGTGGTAGTAGTAGTAGTAGTAGTAGTAGTAGTATTACAAGAATTATATATAATACCGACAAGATGAAATTAAGACACATGCACAACACCCGGGCATCCCCATCGTAGACGTTTCGCCATCCAGCCAGCCACTGGATGGCGAAACGTCCACAACAAAGACAACCAGACGCCGCACATGTCTTAATTTCATCAGTAGTTGTAGTAGTAGTAGAAGAAGAAGAGGTAGTAGCAGTGGTAGTGGTAGAAGTGGGAAATAAGGAAGACGAGCCAGTCAAATACAAAGGAAGGGGAGCACTGCAAGAGAGCTAGATGCCCACAGAGGGAGAGCAAGCGCACAGAGGTGCGTGAAAGGGGAAGTGGTGAAATAAATGAAGAAGGAACAGAAACACGAGACAGGAGAGAGAAAGACAACCCATAGGAGAAAAGGAAAGAGGAAACGGGAAGAGGAAGAAGAAGAAAAAGAAAAAATGAGGATTCAGGTTAAGTCACGGGTGTTCTGAAGTTTGGAGCATTTTATAATGTAGTGGGAGAGGAAGGCATCTACAGAGACGAAGCCAGGGCTAAGGAACTATGAATTACTATGTGGCACAAAACACTTGAAATTTATCTGAAATGGTCAAGCTGCTTCACCTTTCTTACCTCTCTCTCTCTCTCTCTCTCTCTCTCTCTCTCTCTCTCTGTTTACCTACATAATATTTTCATCTTCACCATTTGCCTCTCCCCATCCATGCCACCACTACCTAAGGTATGCTACCCTGACATATACTACTCAGAGGTATACTACCCCTCGGTATACTACCCCTCGGTATACTACCCCCAAGTATACTACCTCGAGAAACATCACCTTAACATGTACTACCCTGAGGTATACTATCATATTTACAAGAGCCACATGTAGCCCTGGCACTCCTAGACCAAAAAAAAATGAAACGCTGAAACAAAATTTGTTGCTCTTCTCAAAGCAGATTCAAAATTCAATTTTCAGTTCTCTCTCTCAGCTATTTCCTTGTTGAACCTTTTCGTAACAGTTTGTTATATATGGTTATTGGGTGTGTCGGTTTTCTATAAGCAAAAATGCCAACCTTAGCGCCACTTCATGTTTTGAAACAAAATTTATATTAAAAAATTATAATTATGAGTTTCCATTATCAGTCATCCGTCACCTTAATTTACGAACGACTATCCAACTCAAAATCTTGAAATTTATTCCAAATGAACAGTGAAACAGTTACGTGTTCTTACTAAGTCTTTGATACGGTTTAAGACCTAATGATATTTTACGTGGAGGGCTTTGCGGCTGTCGAAAGGCTCTTGAATCAAGGAATTGGATTACGAAATCCTCTCCACCGAAGCCTTGACTCTTCAATATTTCCCTATAATACTGATGATTAAAATAATAATAGTAATAATACTGGTTCCTGGCAGTCAGCAGTATTAAGGCCGCAATCTGCTTAGTTACTAACAATTTCCTACCTGAAAAAACTAGTAACTAGTCATTAACATTGTTAAGAATCTGTCTGAAGATTGAGACACTTATGCAGCATATGGGAATCTTTATTCAGGAAACGTTTCGCCACACAGTGGCTTCATCAGTCCAATACAAAGAGGAAGGCGTAAGGAAAGGAGGAGTATGAGGTAATCAGTCCCTCAGCCTGGAGTCGATGTGTTCAGTCCATCAATCTGAACACATCGACTCCAGGCTGAGGGACTGATTACCTCATACTCCTCCTTTCCTTACGCCTTCCTCTTTGTATTGGACCGATGAAGCCACTGTGTGGCGAAACGTTTCCTGAATAAAGATTCCCATATGCTGCATAAGTGTCTCAATCTTCAACTTGTCGGTTTTTCAAACCATTCATCACAAGAATCTGTCTACACCAAGCGAGAAACAAGGACTTCTATCTTAGTCAGGAGAGAAAAGCGTAGATCGATAAATTACCTTGGCAGAGAGAGCTTTTATTAACTGTAAAGTGGATGTTTACTTCAATAAACTGAGAAATGTGTTATTTACCGCAGTCAGCTGTGAAGCGTGTGTTTATCTCCAACTGTGAGGCGAACGTTTACCTCAATCAGCCGTGAAGTATTTACCTTCATCAGCTAAGAAGCGTATGTTGACCTTACTCAGCTGTGAAGTGCATTTACCTCAATCAGCTGTAAAGCATGTGTATCTCCAACAGCTGAGAAGCGCGTGTTTACCTTACTCAGCTGTGAAGTGTGTTTACCTCAATCAGCTGTGAGGTGAGTATTTAATTCACTAGGCTATGAAGTAAGTGTGTGCGCGCACACACACTATGACTGCTAGTACATAAGAACTGAGAAACACTGCAACAAGCCTGACTGTTGCATATGTGTCTTGCTCATCATGTCTTCAGCACATACCATTATTATAGTGATAATTGGCTAACATCGCAACACGATGATTTGTTGGTACAGAAGACATCTATACCTTCACTGTTCAACCACTGGTTATGCAGGAGAAGAGATGGACTTGAGAACATATATATGAAAGATGTGTATACGGAGGTTGGATAAAATAACTGATGACTGAACTGTCAAATAACTGAATAATCAATTTAAATGAGTTACAGGTTCCTTTTTGCGTTATTTCCAAGACGATAATGTATCTATTCACACCACTAGAGTTGTTCAAAATTGGCAAGAAGAACATAAAAGTGAAGTCGAACACTGGGATTGGGTTCCCACAATCGCCGGATCTAAATATTATCGAGTATCTGTGAGGTCAATTGGAACATCAAGTCAGGAACTGATTGCCTCCACCGTCATCTTTAGAAGAGAGCAGGTTTTGCTTGAGGAATGGCTCAAAATTCCCTTGGATACTGTTCAAATGATACATGAACCAATTCCTCGATGAACTGATGCTGTTTTAGTTGCAAATGGAGGACCAACTCTTTACTGAAATTAAAAGAAAAGTACAGAACAACGTGTTCATACTATTTTGTTCAACCCCTGAATGTCGATCTGCTTCATAAGTGATCTTTACTTTGGTCAAATAAGAAAATGAGAGAGAAGCATCTTCAGAATAAACATAATAAAGTGTGCTTTTTTTTTGATTGGCTGGAAAGGTGTGTTTAGATTTACAGAAACTTTAGTATGCAAGAAACTTTAATACATGGCAGGAAGCACATTTAACGTCTGGCATTTTAAGTTATTATTTGTGTAACATTTATAAATTCACTTTACAAGAACCTTAAGAGGGAGAGAGAGAGAGAGAGAGAGAGAGAGAGAGAGAGAGAGAGAGAGAGAGAGAGAGAGAGAGAGAGAGACAGACAGACAGACAGACAGACAAACAGACAGACAACGACAGAATGGACGAGTCATCTACGTAAATTCTACCTGACTCGCTCCAGCAGTACACACGATTCCAGTTTTATTTTCGAGTTGGATGGTGACCAAGTGGTTCAGAAAGTTGAAACTTTTGATCTGCAGAAAAAAATAACCAGATCGAACTCCGCCAGGGGGCACAGTGTGACAAAATGGGTTTTGAAATTCATGAACCCAATTTGGACGGAATAGCAGAAGGGAGGATGGAGGGGGAGGAGGGGAGGACGCAGAAGGAGAGGATGAAGGGGAGGAGAAGGTAAACGAAGAGGGGAGGGAGCTAGAGGGGTAAAAGGCCAGAAGGTCATTACGATTGGGAAATTTTCTTATTGTAGTTTTATTTTGAAAATGGGTGTGTGTGTGTTTAGGGAGGATGTAATAATGATTGATGATATTGATTATCATTTTGTAAGTCAGCTGTTTATTACTACTATAGAATCACCGGAAGATGCAAAAACTTGAAACTTTACCCAATATAGCTGATGCTGCTGTCGTTGTTGTTACTTTGTTAGCGTTACTAATACTATTGTTGATGCTGCTGTCGTTGTTGTTACTTTGTTAGCGTTACTAATACTATTGTTGATGCTGCTGTCGTTGTTGTTACTTTGTTAGCGTTACTAATACTGTTGTTGATGCTGCTGTCGTTGTTGTTACTTTGTTAGCGTTACTAATACTGTTGTTGATGCTGCTGTCGTTGTTGTTACTTTGTTAGCGTTACTAATACTGTTATTGATGCTGCTGTCGTTGTTGTTACTTTGTTAGCGTTACTAATACTGTTGTTGATGCTGCTGGTTGTTGTTGTTACTACTGTCATTGTTGTTGCTGGAATTATTGTTGTTAGTATCGCTGTTGGTACTTTTGCTATGCGTTTGTTGGTATGGTTGCTATTATTGTTGATGTTATTTTTGTAATTCTTATTGTGTCATGTTGTTGTTTCATTAAAGGTCTGTGTAAAACATATACCGGTGAGAAAGCCACGTGGTTAAATGTTGGAAGAGAACATAGAAGAATGCAAAGATGCAGAAAAAAATAGGTTTTCGAAATGCTTAAAAATGTGAATATGTCACAAAAATTAATATATAACTTTAAACGTGAGATTACAGATAAGAACAAAATCTTAAGCCTTTATATCAGACCGAAGAATTACATAGGAAGACAACAGTTGTCCAGGACATTGCTAGAAATCCCAAATATTTGTACACGTGTGGAAACTCTAGGTTACTAACTATGTGTAGAATTTGATCGCTAATCACACAAATGATAAAAGAGATTTGAGCCAAATTCTAAAAGGCCAATATGAATCAATGTTCAGCAGTCCATTGAACGAAAGCAGGGCGGAGGATGCAGATTGTTTTCGTTATTACTGAAGGATACACTGATCACATAACTGGCAAGTACATATCCGGAAGAATTAAAAATAAGAAATAGAAATTATGAGTACTCGTGCAGCACTTGGACTGGGTTCCTGAAATTCCGTATTTACAAAGAAGTGTAAAACTCCGCTAGCACGAGCACTCAGTATTCTTAGGAGGAAGAGTTTAGATGTAGGTGAAATTCCACAGGCATTTAAGAGAGTAAACACTGCTTCTTTGTATAAAGGAAACAGTAGAGTGCTAGCTAAAAGTTGCAGACCAGTAGCCCAAACGTCATAAGTTTTTCAAGGGGTGATGAGGCATGAAATTACCAACTTCATTGAATCATTGAAGAGCATAATCTACAGCACCCAAACCAACATTGATTTAGAGCAGGAAGATCATCCTTGTAAAGTAAAAGGCCACAAGTGCAACTAATGTGACATTTATTGTGGCAACGTTTCGCTCTCCAGGAGCTTTATCAAGCCATTACGTAATGGCTTGATAAACCTCCTGGAGAGCGAAACGTTGCCACAATAAATGTCACATTAGTTGCACTTGTGTCCTTTTACTCTACATATTGTCGGTAATTCTACCAACTTTATTACAAGATCATCCTTGTCACAGCTACCAAGCCAACGTGACAGAATTACAGACGTGGTGGATAGCAAAACGAATTTACCAAATGCAAAGATATTTGGTAAATGTGATCATGGATTGATCGCGTATAAATTGAGGGCTTTGGATATGGGTAATGGAGAAATCAGGCAAATTAATTTTCAGTTTTCTGACAAACAGAACACAAAGAGTAGTAGTAAACAGATCAAAATCCAGCATTGGCAAAGTAAAATGCTCAGTACCTCAAAGCATGGTGCCATTGTTTCTATAATCACAGCAGACAAACAAAAAACACTCGCCACACTTAGTATCATCGTTTGCAGATACCAAAATAAGGATGAAAATCACTGCGGTAGAGGATACGAAAAATTGCAGTATATAATCAATGTCTTCCAGCAGACTGGAGAACAATACGAGTTTCATTAGTGACAAATTCCAACTTACTAACATATAGAAAAAATTAAGAACTCAAGAAACATTATCAAAAAATCACCAAACAGAATGAAAAGAAGTGAGAGACCTGGGTGTAATAATATTAGTTGATCTTTCTTGTGAAGAAGAATTAAGATAAATATTATGAGAGCCAGGAAAATGACGGGTTGGATGAAGAGAACCTTTAAAACAAGGGAAATAGTGCTTATGGGGATGCTTTTCCAATCACTTTTGCTTTCATAATTAGACTACCGCTCAGTGTCGACGTGTCCTTTCAGGGTAGGAGAGATATCAGAGTTGGAACAGATACTGAGATCATTTACGGCCCACACTGAGCCAATAAACCATTTAAATTACATGGGACTCCTGAAAGTCTTAAATATTTGCTCACTGGAGCGGAGGAGAAAGAGAGAGAGAGAGAGAGAGAGAGAGAGAGAATGATAATATATACGTGGAAGGCGCTTGAGGGTATGGTCCCAAATCTGCATACTGCCACAACAACGTAATGAAGTAAGAGATAAAAACGAATGTGTAAAATAAACCCAGTAAAAAAAAAAAACAGGGGCACTATAAGAGAACAAATATCAACATCCACTGGCCAAGATTGTTTAAAACTACCACAAAATATTTCAAATATTGCCAGAAGAACTGTAGAAGTTCTCAAGAAGAAACTGGCCATGTGCCTCTGTCAAATGCCAGATCAACCCGGCTGTGATGATTATGTGGGCCAGCGAGCCTCCATCATCAACAACCTGGTTAGCTAAGAAACACCAGTTAAGTCCGGTACAGGCCTGGACTACGCGAGTAGGAAAAGGCTCTCGAGAGCCTTCAAAGGTTATTTATATTGCTCCTATTATTGGTTGACCTTAGCGAGACGGATCATTATTCTCTCACGCCCTTCTTTAGAAAAAAATATGCGACATAGGTTTTTTTTTCGAAATATTTCCATTTTTTAATATGAGATCATTTGATGAATCAAACTGTTTAATTACAGCAGTTTCTCTTCTTATTTGAACATACATAACACAAATGAATTTTCAATTACACGTCTCTTTGATCAGCACAATTGGATGCCAGAAAGTCTGTGTAACAGACTTTCAAGTCTTGGCGTCAATTAATTAGTTCGATTATTTAGCTCGTTACGTTGACTATTAATCTTTTGACATATGTAGTTTAAACCTTGTAGAATGTACCATATATTAGTCTAATTATGATGGAAAATATCACTTAAAGATGGAGTGTATTATAAATATATATATATATATATATATATATATATATATATATATATATATATATATATATATATATATAAATATATATTTATATATATATATATATATATATATATATATACATGTATAATATTATTTTATTAACACATCAGCCGTCTCCCACCAAGGTAGGGTGGCCCAAAAAAGAAAAACTTTCATCTCCATTCAATCCCTGGAGCCATATGGGGACCCAGAAACGTGGAGGGCTAAGATGATGGAGGTTGTACTAGAAAACCTCATGTACCAACACGTAAAGTACACTACCAGGGAGAGAGGAGAGGATGAACCAGCAAGACTGGACCTAGTATTCACCTTGGGTAGTACAGATATTGAGAACCTCACATATGAAAGACCCCTCGGGGCCAGTGACCACGTGGTTCTGAGCTTCGAGTATATAGTAGAGTTACAAGTGGAGAGGGAAGCAGGAAGAGCAGGACTAATGAAGCCAAACTACAAGAGAGGGGACTACGCAGACATGAGGAATTTCCTGCACGGGGTTCAGTGGGACAGAGAACTGGCAGGGAAGTCAGTAAACGAGATGATGGAATATGTAACAACAATATGCAAGGAAGCTGAGGAGAGGTTTGTGCCCAAGGGTAACAGAAATAACAAGAGAGACAGGATGAGCCCTTGGTTCATTCATAGGTAAAGAGAGGCCAAAACCAAGTGTGCTAGAGAATGGAAGTAGTATAGAAGGCAAAGGTCCCAGGAGAATAAGGAGAGCAGTCGCAGAGCTAGAAATGAATATGCACAGGTAAGAAACGAGGCCCAACAACAATACGAAAATGACTCCAGAAAGACGGAGAGGTGGGGTACATAATCAAGTGTTGGGTGCGGGTAACATCTCTTCATGGGTCCTGAGAGAGGGAGCAGACGCTTTTGTATTATTAACAAATCTATTTCAACATATTTTTCGAAACAGGGCGACTACCTGAGGTGTGGAAGACAGCAAATACAGTCCCAATTTTTAAAAAAAGAAGACAGACACGAAACATTAAACTACAGATCAATGTCACTGACATGTATAGTATGCAGAGTCATGGAAAACCTTATCAGGAGGAGAGTGGTGGAGCACCTCTAAAGGAATGAGCTTATGAACGAAAACCAGCACGGTTTCAGGGACGGGTGACAGGGTGAGAGCAGTAAGACAGAGAGAGAGAGAGAGGGGGGTGGGTAGGTTACATTTTCTTGAACTGTAAGAAGGCGTTTGACACAGTCCCACACAAGAGATCAGTGAAAAAGCTGGAGGACCAGGTAGGGATAACAGGGAAGGCACTGCAGTGGATCAGGGAATACCTGTCAGGAAGACAACATCGGGTCATGGTACGTGGTGAGGTGTCAGTGTGGGCGCCTGTGACGAGCGGGATTCCACAGGGGTTAGTCCTATGACCGGTGCTGCTCCTGGTATTTGTGAACGACATGACGGGAGGAATAGACTCCGAAGTGTCCCTGTTTGCAGATGATGTGAAGTTGATGAGAAGAATTCAGTCGGACGAGGACCAGGCAGAACTACAAAGGGATCTGGGCAGGCTGCAGGCCTGGTCCAGCAACTGGCTCCTAGAGTTCATCCCCACTAAGTGCAAAGTCATGAAGATTGGGAAGGTCAAATAAGACCGCAGACGGAGTACAGTCTAGAGGGCCAGAGACTACAAACCTCACTCTTGGGGTGAGTATAACACTGGGCGCATCTGAGGCGCACATCAACCAAATAACTGCTGCAGCATTTGGGCGCCTAGCAAACATGAGAACAGCATTCCGGCATCTTAATAAGAAATCATTCAGGACCCTGTACACTGTGTAAGTTAGGCCTATATTGGAGTATACAGCACCAGTTTGGAACCCACACCTAGCCAAGCATGTAAGGAAACTAGAGAAACTGCAAAGGCTTGCAACAAGACTAGTCCCAGAGCTAAGGGGCATGTCCTACGAGGAGAGGTTAAAGAAATCGACCTGACGATACTGGAGGACAGGAGAGAGAGGTGAGATATGACATATAAAATACTGAGAGGAATAGACAAGGCTGATAAAGACAGATGGGACACAGCAACAAGGGGTCACCGTTGGAAGTTGAAGACTCAGACGAATCACAGGGATGTTAGGAAGTATTTCTTCACAGAGTTGTCAGGAAGTGTAATAGTCTGGGACGTGATGTAGTGGAGGCAGGATCCATACTTAGCTTTAAGAAGAGGTATGATAAAGCTCATGGAACAGTGAAAAGGCGGGGCCAAGAGCTATGACTCGACCCCTGCAACCACAATTAGGTAAGTACACACACACAGACAGACACAGACACACATAGACACACAGACACACACACACACACACACACACACACACACACACACACACACACACACACACACACACACACACACACACACACACACATATCACATATCAGTGAAGAGGCGGGGCCAGGAGCTGAGTCTCGACTCCTGCAACCACAATTAGGTGAGTACACACACACACACACACACACACACACACACACACACACACACACACACACACACACACACACACATACACACACGCACACTCAAGCACACACTCACACACGTGTTGGCTCTGCGTGGCTCATGTTATATTGCTCTAATAAGTAGAGATGCCAACGTATCCATTTTCCCCTGTTTGAAGTTAAGGTCATGCAACGTGTGAGAAATTACACTCTCTCACGCAGCTGGACCAAAACACAGAGGAATGAAGCGGTCTTGGAACCCTTTCCCCACCACAAATGGACCAAAACACAGAGAAGGGAGACGGTCCAACAACCCCCAGAAGAACCAAAACGCAGGGGAGTAAGACGGTTTAGGAATCCACTCCACGTGTGGACCAAAACACAGTGGAGTGTAACGACCTAGGAAGCAGAGAACAAATGAGGCTTTGTGAAAGTCTGCTTTTAACGAAATGATATCAGGAACCATTAGAAATTAAACACGGGATTTGATCTTCTGGAACAACGGGGAACTAATCGCAGACATAACCACAGATATAGCCAGATAACTTGATCACAGAAATACAAATGATTATAAATTCAGGGATGGAGAACACCAGTAATAATGCACGAGATGGGATCTTCCGTAAATTTAACCTCAACTATCAGAGAAGAGATTGAGAAAAATAACGAAGAACTGTCAGACATATTTTGACAAACAGTCGCGAGCACTTTAAATCTAGTGCTTCGAAAAGCTGAACACAAAATGCATGCAAGGTGTGCATTAAATATGTACCATTGAAAAAAACTTCAATATCAGATATAAAAAGTGTGTGCAGAAGAATGTACAGAAAAATAAATAGCTCCCGTACCTGTCTGAAGAAGCACAAAGGGAACAACGCCGTCCAGGATATTACTCGAAACTTCAAATATTTTTACTCGTATGCAAAATCCAAGTTGAGAATTGCTTGTAGAATTGAACCAATATTCACACAAGGTTTATACACTAATGATGAAAAAGAAACGAGAAAAATCCTTAAAGACCAATATGAATCGAGGTTTAGCAATCCACTAGACAAAAACAGGGTGGAGGATGAAGGAAATTTTTTCGTTACTTATAAAAGCCTCTAAAAAATAAAAGAAATGACAACTCCCACTCAGGCAGCATCTAGACCGGATTCGTAGAATTCATTATCTATAAAGAAGTGCAAAATATCCCCAGCATAAACGCTTAATATTGTATGAAGAAAGGCTTCGAATCTAAGTGAAATAGCAGAGGTCTTAAAGAATACAGACATTGCTCCTTTGCATGAAGGACGCAGGAGAGCGAAAAAAAAAAAACTGCAGATCAGTAGCCCTAACATCGCGAAATAGAAAAATCTTCAAACGGATATGAGATGCCTAAATACAAATTTTATGGAACAGCAAAACCTGCACAACTGAAATCAGCATGGATTTAGAGCAGAAAGATCATGTTTGTCATATTTACGGAGTTTATAGAAGAAAACTAAAACGAAGATGAGATATGCACGGAGTTAATGATGGTATTTCCAAATGTGGTCACAGTGTAATTGCACACAAAGTTGTAATAAATAGGGAAAAATCTAGCATTACGAAAATATAAAGCTCAAGTCTTCCCATCAGGCTCCTGGCACCTTCACTGTTTCTTTTCATCAAAGTTAACATGGATAAATCATACGTTACGGTGTCTTATCATTTGCATATACCACATACGCATGAAAAATCACCTCGGTAGATGACACGGAAAAAATGCAATCAGATATAAGCAAAGTTCTCCACTGAGCAGTGAAAAAAAACATTGTGTTCAGTGGTGACAAATTCCGTCTTACTTATATACGGAAAGAATGAAGAACTTAAGAGAGACACTATACAAAATCATGATTATTATTATAATCATGGGGGAACGCTAAACCCGTAGGATCATACAGCGCCTGTGGGGGGGATGGAAGGCATTCAGGCTTAATTCAGGAAACTGGAGCACAGATCCAATGCCCTAGATCAAGAACCCCTCACCAATGTCAAGAAACCTCCCTTGAAGGGACACTATACACAAGACAGAAGCGAATCATTAAATACAACGAAGGGAACACGTGGAGGACCTGGGAGTTATTATGTTAGGAAATTGACGGGGTGGTTAATGAGAACTTTCAAAACAAGAGAAACAGTACCAGTGGTGGCACTATTCAAATCACTTGTGATCTCTCGTTTAGAGTATTGTTCAGTGTTGCGGCTCACTTCAGGATAAGAGAGACAACTGAACCAGAGATAATCTGCAGCTTGGATTGAGTCTATAAATCATTTAAATTGCTAGAAAAGCCTCAGGATGTTAAATATTTAAAGTGCTTGTTGGAGCGTAGACGAGAGATACATAATAATATATATGTGGATATTTCAGGAAGTAGTTCCAAATTCCCACACTGCCATAACATATGTGAGAAAAATGGGGGGAATGTAAAAGAAAACAGTGAAAAGCAAGGGCGCCATAGGCACAATAAGAGAATATTGTATCAATATTCATGGTCCAAAACATTTTAACATCTTACCAGAAGGTATCAGATATACTGCTGGAATAAGTGTATTATTCTTCAAGAAGAAACTTAAAGAGTACCTCAGCCAAGCGCCAGAGCAATGAAACTGTGATGGGTACGTGGGCCATCCGCTAGCAGCAACAACCTGGTGGACCAGACAAGTAAATTTACACGCCTGGCCCACGATCGAGCTGTGGGAGTAGGGAAAACTCTAGAAACCCTTCAAAAGTGTATCAAAAGTTCATATAACCGCAAGTGTTGAGAAAAATACTAGTATAGAAGGTTACCTAGGCCAGGGCCACTCAGGCCACCTTGGTATAATAAAAACAGAATTTTACATATAATTTTATGTATTATTATATTTTTACGTCATCATAATGTGTTTCTTTTGATAAGTAAATAAATTACACAAATGCTCCTCCGTACTTATTTTCTCTCACGGTTGACATTAACTGTGGGTTTCGAATAATAATTTTAAGAGATCATACTTCCATATGGCTAACACTGTTCTAATTATTTTCTTATATTTTTGTATTAATATGAAATTCTAAAACAACTTACGTCATTCAAAGTTGTGGAGGCACGATCCACCGTACGACTCAACGTGACATTAATCTCACATCCAGGATTAGCACAGAGAGAAACGTTGTCGCAACAGAAGTTTGTTCTGAAACGTGTCTACTCTTCATTGCTGCATTTATGTAGACAAATTGGCTAAGCATCATGAAAAAGAGACCTTCCAAGGAAAGGCTGCCTCGCAATACGTTCAGCAGCCTGAGACCTTCCTAGGAAAGGCTGCCTCGCAATACGTTCAGCAGCCTGTATTAAACCTGTCGATTCTCCGGTTCTTAGTCTTTTGATCTGTACTGAACCTGTGGGCTCTCTGGCTCTCAGTTTTTGGATCTGTTCGTATACAGAGCAAGAGTGTAGAACTGACATGAAGTGAAATGAAGTGATCGCGTGTAAAACTAGACAGGAGATAGTGAGAACCACTCCAGTGACATGCTGGCGTGCTGTGCTGTCGTGAGGGTTAGTGCTAGCAACCAGCACCCTTGTGAAGGCTAGTGCTGGTTACCAGCACCCTTGTGAAGGCTAGTGCTGGTTACCAGCACCCTTGTGAAGGCTAGTGCTGGTAACCAGCACCCTTGTGAAGGCTAGTGGTGGTAACAAGCACCCTTGTGAAGGCTAGTGTTGGTTACCAGCACCCTTGTGAAGGCTAGTGGTGGTAACCAGCACACTTGTGAAGGCTAGTGCTGGTAACCAGCACCCTTGTGAAGGCTAGTGTTGGTTACCAGCACCCTTGTGAAGGCTAGTGCTGGTTACCAGCACCCTTGTGAAGGCTAGTGCTGGTAACCAGCACCCTTGTGAAGGCTAGTGGTGGTAACCAGCACCCTTGTGAAGGCTAGTGTTGGTTACCAGCACCCTTGTGAAGGCTAGTGGTGGTAACCAGCACCCTTGTGAAGGCTAGTGCTGGTTACCAGCACCCTTGTGAAGGCTAGTGTTGGTAACCAGCACCCTTGTGAAGGCTAGTGGTGGTAACCAGCACCCTTGCGAAGGCTAGTGCTGGTAACCAGCACCCTTGTGAAGGCTGTGCTGGTAACAAACACCCTTGTGAAGACTAGTGCTGGTAACCAGCACCCTTGTGAAGGATAGTGTTGGTAACCAGCAACTTTGTGAAGGGTAGAGCTAGTAACCAGCACCCTTGTGAAGGCTAGTGGTGGTAACCAGCACCTTTGTGAAGGCTAGTACTGGTAACCAGCACCCTTGTGAAGGCTAGTGCTGGTAACCAGTACCCTTGTAAAAGCTAGTGCTGGTAAGCAGGACTCTTATGATCTTGTGAAGGCTAGTGGTGGTAACCATCACTCTATAAAGGCTAGTGATCACCAGCACTGTGAAGGGCATGTTGATTACAGCATTATTTTGAACGCTAATACTAGCCCTTTGTGAAGGACTTGTTGGCAGGTGGACACACGAACACGTAAATGGCCACACGTTCAGTGCATGCATAAGCACACACCAACACACACACACACACAGTCCTGAATGGCATGTAACATCACTGGTACTCCGTCTATATATTACGCTACCACTCATTTAACAAAACGGCTAATCAATCAACAAATCAACGAACCAGTTCGTCACCATATCATCTAATCAACCAGTCAACAAACTAAACGGCTAGACAACAAACTATCCAATCAACTAGTCCCAGGGTCAATCATCCAGTCAATAAAGCATCCAATCAACCAGTTAACAAACCATCCAGTGAAGCAGTCAATAAACCAATCACTCGAAAAACAAACCGATGACCAGTTGACTAACCAACAAAATCCGCCAACCATCCAACCAGCCAAACAACTAGACGACCAACTACACCTATATATATATATATATATATATATATATATATATATATATATATATATATATATATATATATATATATATATATATATATATATATATATATATATATATATATATATATATATATATATATATATATATATATATATATATATATATATATATATATATATATATATGCAAAACAACCACTCTGAAAGAATAGAGAAATTCCAAGCGCTTTCGTGACTACTCACATTATCAAGGAACTATGAAAGTAAAGAATCCAAGGAAGGTATATAAGGGGGTCTGGCCAACACCTCACTATCAGATCCCACAACGGTTAAACACCTGACGCGCGCCGGCCCAACTGGACAGGTCCTTTGCACAACCACCAACAAACTATTCTACCCAAGAAAATTTTTAAAATTATTATTTGTCCAGTGTATTATTAAATTCTTCCCAAATTCTATTAATTATAAATGGATCTAATTTATTTAAACCAAAGGAAATATTCATATTATTGTCAAAACTGCTTTTTATGAAACAAGATTCAATTATATTCCGGTCGACCATGGACTTGCTTGATACTACTTTCTCAACTTTTTGAAAATCAATTGGATGGTTAAAATCTCTTACATGAATAAATAGAGCATTGAAATCTTGTCCAGTTCTAATGCTATATTTATGTTGCTTTAATCTTAGTTCGAGATTTTTACCAGTTTGACCGTAATAAACTTTATCGCAAATTTTACAAGGAATCTTATAGACACATCCATCAGCATTTCGGGGGGAATTCTTCATCAAAAGTTTTTTTACTGTATCAAGATTTTTGAATACAACTTTAATATTAAAAGTCTTAAGAAGAGAAGGCATATCAACCAAGTTTTCATGGTAAGGGAGAACCAACATATTTTTAGTTGAATAAGGCTGGTTGTCCCTTTTTGGATTGTAAAAAGCATTTCTAGCAACTTTAAAAGATTTATCAATTACATTTCTTGGGTATTTTAAATCATTACCTATTTCATAAATTTTGGATATTTCCTCATCTATGAACTCAGGACTACAAATTCGTAAAGCTCTCAAAAACATTGATGAGAAAACAGACAGTTTGACTCTATCTTGATGCGAAGAATAATAGTGGACATAGGAACAGTTATTTGTAGGTTTTCTGTAAATTTTAAATTTGAATTCATTATTACCCTTAATAATTAAAACATCTAGAAAAGGTAATGAGTTATTTTCTTCAAACTCATCAGTAAAGTTTATGGAATGGGCTAATCTATTTAATTTTCCAAGGAAATGGTGTATATCTACATTTTTGGGTATAAGACACAAAATATCATCAACATATCTGAACCATTTAGCTCTATTAGGGAGGGTTGTGTTAAGCAATCTTGTTTCAAAAAATTCCATGTATAGGTTACTAAGAACAGGTGAAAGAGGATTTCCCATTGCCATACCAAACTTCTGAGTGTAAAACTTATCATTAAATACAAATTTTGCATCAACAATACAAAGTTTAATAAGTTTAATGATAGTAGGAACTGGCAATGGTAAATCATAGTTAACGAGTTCTTCAGATAAGAAACTTAATAAATCATCAACAGTAACTTTCGTAAACAAGGAAGTAACATCAAAACTAACCATGTTAAAATCATTTAAGTCTGTCAAGGAGCTTAATTTATCAACTAAGTCTATGTTGTTTTTAACATTAAAGTTAGAAATTTTGCCAACAATAGGGCTCAAAATATCAACAAGCCATTTGGATAATTTATATGAAACTGACCCTATGGAGCTAATAATTGGTCTGACTGGATTCCCTGGTTTGTGTGTTTTTATTAGTCCATACATGTAAGGTAAAGATGGATTAGTGGAAGTAAATTGTTTGACTAATTCATCTTTGCCTTTCAGTAGAAGTTTTATTGTTTTATTGAAATTGCTGTTAACGGTTTCTAGGGGATTTTTCCTAAGTTTCGAATAGGTTTCAGTATCATCTAAGAGATTATTAATTTTTTCTTGGTAATCATTTTCTTTCATAATTACTATTGCATTTATTTTGTCTGCTTTAGTAAGGCGCAAATTTTTATTGTTATTAAGTGTATCATAAGACTTAAAGAATCTTTGAGGGCAATTGGGAATGTTTGGTTTTAACATAGAGCTATATACCATTCCTTTACTAATATTAATTTCATCAGAGGACAAATTAGAAAATTTTTCAAAGTTACAAAAGGCTTTTGCAATTTCAACATTATTAAGTTTTTTTGAAGTTGCAAAACTTAGACCAAAACCTAGAGCAGCAGTTGTATTTTTGCCTAAAATTTCATCTGATAAGTTAATTACAAAGTTGTTATTAGCACACGGAATAGGAGAAATTTTTTTCTTGGGTAGAGGCGTGGTTGACAAATAGGTAGCAAAGAGTTTGCATAAATGGGGAGAAATCAGAATGGGGGCACATCACAAGCGGTGTTCCACAGGGGTCAGTGTTGGGCCCCTTGTTGTTCACAATTTACATAAAGGGATATAGATGAGGGAATAAATAGAGACATAAGCAAATTTGCTGATGGCATCAAAATAGGCCGTCCAATTCATTCTATGAGGACCTTAGTGCACTCCAGGATGATTTGAATAGACAGATGCAGTGGTCGGAGAAGTGGCAGATGCAGTTTAATAAAGACAAATACAAAGTGCTAAATGTTGGACAGGACAATAACCATGCCACATATAAACTAAATAATGTAGATCTTAATACTACTGATTGCGAAAAGGATTTAGGAGTTCTGGTTAGCAGTAATCTGAAACCAAGACAACAGTGCATTAGTGTTCGCAATAAAGCTAACAGAATCCTTGGCTTCATATCAAGAAGTATAAATAATAGAAGTCCTCTGGTTGTTCTTCAACTCTATATATCCTTGGTTAGGCCTCATGTAGATTATGCTGCACAGTTCTGGTCACCGTATTACAGAATGGATATAAATACACTGGAAAACGTACAGAGGAGGATGACAAAGTTGATCCCATGTATCAGAAATCTTCCTTATGAGGATAGACTGAGGGCCCTGAATCTGCACTCTCTAGAAAGGCGTACAATTAGGGGGGATATAATTGAGGTGTATAAATGGAAAACAGGAATAAATAAAAGGGATGTAAACAGCGGGCTGAAAATATCCAACCAAGACAGGACTCGCAGCAATGGCTTCAAGTTGGAAAAGTTCTGATTCAGGAAGGATATAGGAAAGCACTGGTTTGGTAATAGAGTTGTGGATGAGTGGAACAAACTCCCGAGTACCGTCATAGACGCTAAGACGTTGTGTAGTTTTAAAAATAGGTTGGATAAATAAATGAGTGGGTGTGGGTCGGTGTGAATTAGACCTGAGTAGCTTGTGCTACTAGGTCTGGTGCCGTGCTCCTTCCTTAAGTGAAAGTGACCTGACTAGGTGGTCATTGTTCTAGGCCGGGGTCGGCATGACCTGCTTCGCACGGGTCAATAGGCGTGTTACAGTGTTTTCTTTCTTTCATATGTTCTTATGTTCTTTCCCAGTACGCGCACGTCAATGAGCCTCGAGCATGGATTTCAAGCTAATTCAATCTCCTCCTGTGTGTTCTGACCTCTATGTGACATTTGTATGGCCGAGTGGATAAGAGCGCTTCCTGGGAATCTTGTCCGTCCGAGTAACAGTATATACCTGTATATACCCGCTTATTTCTGTGTGGTGCATTGATATAAAAATCGCTTGAGACGTCAGAACATACAGGACGAGATTGAAATAGCTTGAAATCCATGCTAGAGGCTCACTGACGTGCCCGGGCTGGGAAAAGTGGGTTTTAATCAGGCTGCCCATCTTATGTGGCATTTGTGTGGCCGAGTGGATAAGAGCACTGCCTGGGAATCTTGTCCGTCCCAGTAGCAGTATCGAGTCCTGCTGACTGTGATCTCTCTCTCTCTCTCTCTCTCTCTCTCTCTCTCTCTCTCTCTCTCTCTCTCTATCTCTCTCTCTCTCTTTATATATATACATATATATATATATATATATATATATATATATATATATATATATATATATATATATATATATATATATATATATATATATATATATATATATATTGCAATGTGTTATTTCAAACAGCCTATTAAATTACTTTCCAAATAGCCATTAGAATGCACGAATGATGGTTGCTACGTGAGTTTATTCTCGAACAAGTGGAAAGATATGGAAGAGGGTGTCTAGAAAAGGAGACAGATGACAGTGTGTCTCCTGCGAGGAAAGTTGATCGTGGGATGGGGCAGTAAGAAGGTCCTGGGAGTAGACATTACCCTATTATTATTATTATTATTATTATTATTATTATTATTATTATTATTATTATTATTATTATTATTATTATTATTATTATTATTATTATTATTTTATTATTATTATTCATGGGGAAGAGCTAAGCCCGTAAGGGTAATACACCGCTTTGGGAACGGGTAGTTAATCAGGTTTGATCCAAGGAAGAGTAGCGTAATTGAAATTTTCTCTTAGATCAAGAGCATCAATACATCCGCTTTTTTCTTGAAGAGAGGCATGACGAACGTGTCAGCTTAAGCTCATAAAACGTCAAAGGCTTCTGTTGGGTGAAAGACTTAATGAAGCCTCATCGAAATCTCCATCAAAGGCTTCATCTGCGTGTCAGACTTAATAAAGCCTCATTAAGGCCTCATTCAAAAGCTAATACTGAATGATGGACTTTGAAAATAGCTTCGAAGGCTTCCTACCACATGTGTGTGAGTGCTCCGAGTACGCGGCTCCACTGTGCAACCAGAAGGAATCCAAACCTGAGAAAGCTTAGTACGCGTGTATCCAAATTAGTATTGATATTGCCAGGCAAAAACTAGATAACCCTGGTAGAACGTAGATCTAGAGGAGACGTAACCACGACTTAGAAAATACTCCTGGGAATAAAGAAGATAAACAAGGGATACAGGTGGAAGTTTTATTCTCATACTACCATTATTATTATTATTATTATTATTATTATTATTATTATTATTATTATTATTATTATTATTATTATTATTATTATTATTATTATTATTATTTCTATATTATATATTATTACCAGTAATATTATTAAAGACAGAAAAATAATGCCAATTAGGGTCACTCAGCTCCTGAGCTGACTAGAAGCGCCGTCCTTATTTTCGGATCAAACCTGACTGCTTCCTCACTCAACAGGCGTTGCGTGACCCTTCCGGGTTTTGTGCTTCTCAATGGTATATGTATGGAGATGATCAAGCAGAGACTGATTCCATACATTGATCCTATCAGCTGACCGTAGGATACGGGCCCAAGAGATGGAGGTTAGCAAAACAACGTATCTAAGACATGGGTTCTTTCAGATAGACACCAACATCATACACTTGGATCACAGAGTCCAGTCACCACCACTACCAGTCACCACCACCACCAGTCACCACCACCACCAGTCACTACCACCACCAGTCACTACCACCACCAGTCACTACCACCACCAGTCACCACCACCACCAGTCACTACCACCAGCAGTCACCACCACCACGTCACCACCACCAGTCACCATCACCACCACTACTACCTCCATAACCACTATCACCACCATAACCATTACCACCAACACCACCACAACCACTACCTCCGCCGCCGCTGCGGCCACCCCCACCATCATCCCTCACCACCACAGCAGCAACAACCACTACGATCATCACAACATGCAAGGAAAGTACCAACATGCTCCCTTCTCACAGTTCACTGTTATGGCTGAATATTGTATCTCTGTTCAAACTGTTCAATAGCGGCCATTATTTCTTGATAGCTGATCATTTATTTACTGTTGTTTGCGTGTTTGTGTACGTTGGATATGTGTGTGCCTGCGTATGTGCGCGTACTCTGCACGCAATGCGAACAGGGTCGTGGATATCTAGGTGCACATGCCTGTGTGTGTGTGTGTGTGTGTGTGTGTGTGTGTGTGTGTGTGTGTGTGTGTGTGTGTGTGTGTGTGTGTGTGTGTGTGTGTGTGTGTGTTTGTGTATTTGCATGGGTTGATTCGCAGCTCCTGACACCCCATCTTTGCTGGTTGCTTCTAGGTTTGTTTCCTCCCTACTCTAAGAGCCTTGTTATACCTCTGCTTAAAGCTATGTATGGATCCTGCCTCCACTACATCGCTCTCCATATTGTTCCACTTTCTGACAACTCTAATGCCGAAGAAATACTTCCTATCATACCTGTGACTCATCTGAGTTTTCAACTTCCAGTTGTGTTATCTTGTCCCTGTGTCCCATCTCTGAAACATCCCGTCCCTGTCCACCTTGTTAGTTCCTCTCAGTATTTTATACGTCGTTATCAGGTCCCCTCTATCCCTCCTTTCCTCCAGTGCCGTCAGGTTGAGATTCCTTAATCTCTTCTCGTACAACAAATCCCTTAGCTCCGGGACTAATTTAGCTGCTGACCTCTGCACTTTTTTTAATTTGTCGTGCTTGACCAAGTATGGGTTCCGTACTGGTGCTGTATACTCTGATATGGGCCTGATGTACATGGCGTCCAGTGTTGTGATTGTCGCCTCCTTACTGAGATGTAGAAACACTATTCTCAGGTTTGCCAGGCGCTTATATTCTGGACCAGTTATATGATGAGCGTCTCAGGGAATGTGTTCGGTGTGCTGCTCACCCCAAGATCCTTTTCCTTGAATGAGGTTTGCAGACATCGATCCCCGAGCATGTACTCCATCTCCGGTCTTCTTTGTCCTTCTCCAGCCTTCATGATTTTGGCAGGGTTAAACTCCAGCAGCCATTTGTCGGACCGGAATTGCAGCCTATCCACATCCTTTAGTGGTCTTATCTGGTCCTCGTCCGTTTGAAATATCCGCATTAGATTCACGTTGTCTACAAACAGGGTAACCTTTGAATCTATCGCTTCCGTCATGTCATTAACATATACCAGAAACAGAAGTGGCCCCAGGAGTGCGCCTACTCTGACACCTCGTCACGTACCATCACTCGTTTTTTCCTACTTGTCAGGTATTCCCTGAGCAGTGCAGTGTCTTTCCTATTATTCCTGCCAGCTCCTCTAGCTTTTGTACCAGTCTCTTGTGTGGAACTGTGTCTAAAGAATATGCAGTGTACCCACCCCTTTCTTCCCTGTCTTTCTTCTGTTGCCTTGTCATAATATTCCAGTACTCACCTAATTATACTCACCTAATTGTGGTTGCAGGGGTAGAGACTCAGCTCCTGGCCCCGCCTCTTCACTGATCGCTACTGGGTCCTCTCTCTCTCTGCTTCCTGAGCTTTGTCATACCTCTTCTTAAAACTATGTATGGTTCCTGCCTCCACTACTTCACTTGCTAGGCTATTCCACTTGCTGACAACTCTATGACTGAAGAAATGCTTCCTAACGTCCCTGTGACTCGTCTGAGTCTTCAGCTTCCAGTTGTGACCCCTTGTCCCTGTGTCCCCTCTCTAGAACATCCAATCTCTGTCCAGCTTGTCTATTCCCCGCAGTATCTTGTATGTCGTTATCATGTCTCCCCTGACCCTTCTGTCCTCCAGTGTCGTCAGTCCGATTTCCCTTAACCTTTCCTCGTACGACATTCCCTTGAGCTCTGGGACTAGCCTTGTTGCAAACCTTTGTACTTTCTCTATCTTCTTGACGTGCTTGACCGGGTGTGGGTTCCAGACTGGTGCTGCATACTCCAGTATGGGCCTAACATACACAGTGTACAGTGTTTTGAACGATTCCTTATTAAGGTATCGGAACGCTATTCTCAAGTTTGCCAGGCGCCCGTATGCTGCAGCAGTTATTTGGTTGATGTGTGCCTCCGGTGATGTGCTCGGTGTTATGGTCACCCCAAGGTGTGTGTGTGTGCATGTGAGTGCATGTGAGTGCGTGCAGATGTACACGTGCGTATATGCTTGCATGCGAATATGGATTTATCAATCCAGTTGTGATGGATGGGGGAGCAGCGTGTATTGGATTGACCTTTGTGACGCATATCTCTACTCCCAGTTTCGAGCGACCTATGGTATTCAATAGATAACTGGCCCGAAATTTCCCTTTTAGAGTAATTGGTGTAATGGGAGAAGGAAGGAATTTTTTTAACCTATTTCTATATATAAAATATAGAATACCACCTACGATTTAAATAAATACATGCATGCACGCATTCGCATAACACACAGGCACCCACACACACACACACACACACACACACACACACACACACACACACACACACACACACACACACACACACACACACACACACACACACACACACACACATATGGATACATACATGCACATGCATATATACACACGTACAAATACACACACACAAACAAATACACACACACACACACACATACACACACACACACACACACACACGCACACACACACACACACACACACACACACACACACACACACACACACACACACACACACGCATACACAACAGGCCTAGTGTCTAATCGACATGTGCCTAAGACAAAATGGTAACTAACACACACACACACACACACACACACACACACACACACACGCACACACACATACACACACAATATAGTTTAGACGGCCAAAGTCTGCAAACCTCGCTCAAGGAAAAAGATCTGGGGGTGAGTATAACACCGAGCATATCTCCCGAGGCGCACATCAATCAGATAACTGCTCCAGCATACGGGCGCCTGGCAAACCTACGGATAGCGTTCCGATACCTCAGTAAGGATTCGTTCAAGACTCTGCATACCATTTACGTCAGGCCCATACTGGAGTATGCAGCACCAGTTTGGAATCCACACCTAGTCAAGCACATCAAGAAATTAGAGAAAGTGCAAAGGTTTGCAACAAGACTAGTCCCAGAGCTACGGGGATTGTCCTACGAAGAAAGGTTGAGGGAAATCGGCCTGACGACACTGGAGGCAAGGAGGGTCAGGGGAGACATGATAACGACATATAAAATACTGCGCGGAATAGACGAGGTGGACAAAGACGGGATGTTCCAGAGATGGGACACAGACACAAGAGGTCACAATTGGAAGTTGAAGACTCAGATGAATCAAAGGGATGTTAGGAAATATTTCTTCAGTCATAGAGTAGTCAAGCCGTGGAATAGCCTAGAAAGTGAAGTAGTGGAGGCGGGAACCATACATAGTTTTAAGGCGAGGTATGATAAAGCTCATGGAGCAGGGAGAGAGAGGACCTAGTAGCAATCAGTGAAGAGGCGGGGCCAGGAGCTATGAATCGACCCCTGCAACCACAAATAGGTGAGTACAAATAGGTGAGTACACACACACACACACACACGCAAACACATACTCCCATGGAAACATACATGTATAAACGCATGTACAGTCATGTCTGCTACCCCCCACACAAAATATACACAAAGAGCACTGCAAGATGCTTTCAAGACGAACGAGGCAATTTGCAAAGTCGTGGAGAAAGGGTTGCTAAAATCAACCCCAGCAAATGCAAAGTAACGAGAGAAAAGAAAAACAGTTTAGACACATTACAGGAGTGACGTGACCAGCCAGGATGTAAGATACCAGTGACCAGTGACACAAATATTAGGAAGAATAGGCATCAACACCTCGTAACCTCCTTCCCCCCAACACACACACCTTTTCCAGAGAATGTGTAGAGTGAGCAAAATGTCTTGGCCTTGGAATGCCCTAGGACGAGGTGATATGCATGAAAACCGTAAATAAAGTTTAGCTACAGAGATACCAATATGTGTAGAAATGGACTGGTGAATAAACTGGTGAATGAACTGGTGAATGAACTGGTGAATGGACTGGAGAACCTACCAGGAAACGTAGTTAGACTAGGCAGGGGAAACAGACTAGACAACCCATTAGGGAAGGACTGGGAATATGCTAGGCAACGGATTAGAAACTGAAAGAGGAAGAGACAGGAAAAAGGAACCACACAGCAGAAGCTGTGTGTTAGCTCTTTACTTCAAAAATGTGTCAACAGCAACCTCTTTTTCGATATGACAGCAATAGAAGACATCAGCCAAGACTGGGTTAAGAGTTGTACCCAGGAGCTGAAGCTCGACACTCACGAAACAATCCTCCCACCCCCCACACACAAACACACACAGAAACAGGAGGAGAACGGCAGTAAAGAACCAGGTGAACAACTAATGAAATTCTTTGAAGAGGTCAGCAAAAAATTTAAGGAGTAGATAATATCTCCCGTTAGTCCGGAGAGATGGAGGAGAAGCACTGGTCATCCACTAGCCACAATCTTCAACAAGTTAATCGACACAGGGCAACTGCCAGAGGTGTGAATGACAACAAATGTAATCCTAATTTTTAAGAAAAGGGACATACAGGCAGCGGTGAATTACAAGCCAGTGTCACTGGCATGCATAGTATGCGACGTTATGGAGACGATTTTCAGAAGTATGGTGGAGACCCGAAAAGGTTTTTAAACGACAACCAACACGTCTTCAGAGATGGTAAATTCTGTCTTTCAAACCTACAAGAGTTCTATGATAAGGCAACATAACAGAAGAAGGAGAGAAAGAGAGGGTCGGGTTACGTATTCTTGGACTGTAGAAAGGCTTTAGACACAGTATCGCACAACGAACTGGCACAAATGCTAGAGGAATAGACAAGAATAACGTG
>NC_091295.1:22336690-22399190 GCF_038502225.1 Cherax quadricarinatus | reverse complement strand
GAAAATTCCTCACATAAATCAAGCAAGAACCGTGTAAGCAAGGAAAATTCCTGACATAAATCAAGCAAGAACCGTGTAGGCAAGGAAAATTCCTCACATAAATCAAGCAAGAACCGTGTTGGCAAGGAAAATTCCTCACATAAATCAAACAAGAACGGAGGTGACCAGGAAAACTGCTGACATAAATCAAGCAAGAATAGAGATGACAAGAGAAATTCCTGAATATAATCTAACAGAAAATGTTGTTGCCCAGGAAAATTCGTAACTCAGAGAGACAAGTATAGATCTAACAAGAAATGTGCTCGACTATGGCCAGTACTGAAGACTCATTTACCAACTAAAAATAACCAGAGAACTGAAATAATGTCGGTAGAATTACCGACAATATTTTAGGTGAAAGTACATAAGTGCAACTAATGTGACATTTTATTGTGGCAACGTTTCACTCTCCATGAGCTTTGTCAAGCCGTTACCAGCGGCTTGACAAAGCTCCTAGAGAGTGAAATGTCGCCAAACCAGAATGTCACATTTGTTGCTCTTGTGTCATTTTACCTAACCGGAGAGTTGATTATAAGTGATCATACCTGGGACAAGGAGGCGAGAACCAGAGACAAGAGTGAGGGAATAATGTTTTGAGGATGAGAATACATAGATCTGCCCCAGAAAAACACCCCCTCCCCTCCCCACACACACACCTCCCACGGACTTGAGGACCCTCAACCTTGGCTCCCGAGACATCTCCCCGGGCCAAAGCTGAGTACATGCCTGCCTATAAAAGTCTAGGGTCACGCCTTGCCATGTTTCACTACACTGGGCCAAGACGCTTGGAATTCCCAAACTTGCTCAGACTGAGTTTTTACTTTTAATTGAGCGCCTGTAATCAGCGCCAAGGAAATTATTAACTTATACTGGTATTTCAATAACTGATTACATTTATCTGGGTGTTTACTGAACTTAAAAATTACTCATAACCTAAAGTATTGATTCGCCAGTTTATTAGTAATTAAAAGTATTAGTTTTGTAAATTGTGGTATCACTTTTCAGTAGCACGTCTTACCTCAAGTATCTCTCACAAAAGAGGAGAGAAACTCAATAAATAGTTACAGAGAAACGGGACGACTTGAGGGGAGACAGATGGATGGAGAGTGAGAGAGAGAGAGAGAGACAGAGAGAGACAGAGAGAGAGAGAGAGAGAGAGAGAGAGAGAGAGAGAGAGAGAGAGAGAGAGAGAGAGAGAGAGAGGAGAGTCAGCGCCCGACGCAGCAGCGCCTGGCAACACCTACTTGGTCTATGAACAAGCTGGGCTTCACAAAGCTAGACGGCGTGTTTTGCCGCTTTAAGATGTTGTCTTGTTTAATTGAGCAGCAGTGTGTGTACGGGGGGATGGGTGGAGTTGCAGGGGTCAGTTCTCAGCTCCTGGCTGAGCCTCTTAACCTCTTGCTTTTCTTTTTCATTCCCTCCTAGCCTAAAGGGTTCTGTCATGCCTACTCTTAAACGACATGAGGCTCCAGTCTCCTCCATTTTTTCCGTCAAACTCATTCCATTCCCGGATCACCCAAAGGCTAAAGAGATACTTCCTGACATCCTTACGACATATCAGTGGCTTTAGCTCACAATTTCGCCCTCGTGTACCTCTTTCCATCTTCCTAAACGATTTATCCCTTGCTATCGTATCGATCCTTCCAAGTATTTCATAATCGTGTCTTCTTTTGCTCTATATTTTCTAATATTGTCAGGTTCAGTTATTTTAGTCTCCTCTTATAATGCATTCCCTTTAACTATAAAACAAACCTTAGTGCATACTTTTGCACTCTTCTGTTTTTAAACATTCTGTATCAGGCGTAGTCTCATGATGGTGATGCATACTCCGGCCTGGCATATATTGCAGAAATTTTTCTAAACTAATCTTTGTTGAGATTCCTGGTGATTACACCTAAAGTCGGCAAGCATTGGGTGCAAGTCATTCCGTTGGTTTGCGCCTCCGGCGATATGCTTAGCACTATGAGCACCCCCAAGATCTTCCTCTTCGAATGAGGCCTGTAATCTCTGTCCCCTGAGTCTATACTCAGTTTCCGGTTTTCTTACCCATTTTCTTCCCCTGTCTGACTGTTTTCTCGGTCACTCACTGTCTCCTTCCTCAAGGTACTCTGGTCACCTGAGCACACTCCAGATATCCCTGAGTGCACCTCAGATTTTTGCGCCATTTCCTTATGAGGCGCAGTATCAAATGTCTTCTTGCAGTCCTAGGAAATGTGAGCTGCAAATCCTTTTCTTTCCTGTTACACTTTTGTTACATTAGGATAAAGCATCCGTAGGTTTGTAATACAAGAAGTTTGTGTTTGCGGCGCTCCTGTGTGTATACTCACCGAGTTTAGTTTGCAGTGGTCGAAACTCAGCTCCAGGCCCCGCCTTTTACACTACTTTCTTTGGTATCACTAACTTCTGGCCATTTGGGCCCTCTTATATGTTCTCTTGAAGCTGTGTATAGAAATTGCCTCTACCACTGCCTCGTTCAAGTCACTGTTCTTTTCACCCTTCCTGAGACCAAAAAAAAAGTAATTCATTATGGCTCATCTGTGTTTTCATCTTCCACCTGTGTCCCCTTGATCTTTGTCCTATTAATTCAGTCTGTCTCTACGATTCGTTTTAAGATTTTGTACACAGTAATCATATCGTCAATTGTCTTTCCTCTAAGGTGGTGCTCCGGTTTATTTCCATTAATCTCTTCTCACAGTGTATTCCTCGCAGTTCTGGTACTAGTCTGGTTGCTTGACAAATTGTCTGTTGCACGATGGGCCGCATACTTAATGACTGGCCCAACACATGTCGTACGCATATGTTAGGTCACTCAAGCTCCTGAATTCTATTCTGAAGCTTGCTAATCTTGCATATGCAGCCACAGTTATAATCTTTATGTACTATTCTGGCGAGATCTTAGATGTAATATTTACCCCCAGGTTCTTTTCTCACTCTAATAGTTGCAGCTTTTCTGCAAAATACTGTACTCTGTGTAAATAACAAGAAAAGGCACAATACCGTGACTGGAACGATACACAAATAACCCGCACATAGAAGAGAGGAGCTTACGACGACGTTTCGGTCCGACTTGGACCATTTGCAAAGCCACATCCTTCCTGCTCTACTTCTCGTTAGTGTGACTTTGTAAATGGTCCAAGTCGGACCGAAACGTCGTGGTAAGCTCCTCTCTTCTATGTGCGGGTTATTTGTGTACTCTGTGTACACTCCAAAGCGCATGACCTTGTATTTGTTTGGGTTGAACTCGACAAATTACTTCTTTGACTATATTTGAAGTGTGCATGGGTCTCAGGAGTTTATTACTGTCCTCCCCTGTTTTTAATCTTCTCACTCATTCACATCCTGAACAAAAAGTGACCTACAAGATTCAACCCGCCCAGTTAGGTCATTTGTGAATATTAGGAACAGCGCTGGTTCTAACACTGATCCTTGCGGAACCTCCAGCTGGTTTCTTTCATTCTGATATCTCATGCTTAGAGATGAGATATTCTAGTATTCATCTAATTTTTGAACTAATCTCAGCTGTCATACCGTGTGAAATACTTTTGTTCAACATAATTAGGTGTAGTTTATCCACCTTTGTCTTTCTTGTTTGATCTCTGTGTGATTGTCGTAGAATTCCAGCAAATCGGCATGACAGGATTTTGAATCTCTAGATTCAAGCTGGTTTTCTGTAAAGAGTCTTCTCTCCAAGGATCCTAGTATGCTTTATTCTATTGTTTGCTGGTGGATTAATATATATATATATATATATATATATATATATATATATATATATATATATATATATATATATATATATATATATATATATATATATATATATATACATATATATACATATATATACATATATGTATAGTATATAAATATATATATATATATATATATATATATATATATATATATATATATATATATATATATATATATATATATATATATATATATATATATATATATATATATATATATATATATATATATATATATATATATATATATATGCGCTTGTAGACGCAAGTGTAGTGTGATCTAAGTGTAAGTAGAAGTAATAAAACGTACCTGAAATCTTGCATGTTTATTACACAGAAAAAGACACAAGCAATCTCATCATGTAAAACAAATACAGGCTTACGTTTTACACTCACTCGGTAGGACGGTAGTATCTCCCTGGGCGGCTGCTGTCTACCAACCTACTACCTATTATAAGAGAGCCACCCCAACTATACAGACCGGATGGTAACCAAAAGCGCCCAGATGGTATCACCCTTTAAGCCTGGACAGACGGCAAGCAGGTGGTGTGGGACTGTATATGTGCATCTACTATGACTGATTCTTATCTCAAATACACCGCGGAGGAAAGAAGGACAGCTGCCAACTTTAGGGAGTTCCAAAATTCAAGAAAATACGGTGAACTTGCCTATCATTATATGTTTGTTTCCAGAGATTCAGAGGTCTTTTGCCCATTGCGAAAGAGTGCATATAAGTTCCTTAAGGAGCTAGGCAAAAGACTCATCAGGGTAACTAGAGATCCAGCGACTCATTGGTTCAGAGGGGTAAGGCCTGATGAATCCTGGGTTCACGCCTCAACTCTGAGGAGCTGGATGGGAATTTTGCGATGAAATCAGTGACAAACATATGGCAATATGCACTTGTATACGTCAAATCTCTTGCACTGTATATGCCATCTTTGTACCAGCAATGTATCTTTTAAGTCTTGTGTACCATATTATGTAATAAAATATGCTTATTGGAAAAAAATTAAATGATGGGATGGTATGAGAAATAAAATATTCAGATTGTTTCATAAAGAAATCCGAATATTCTTCATCGAAGCCTTTTTATCAACTAGACATTGTCCGCCTCAAGAGGGCACACAATGCACATGTCACCATATTCACCCAGCCATCGATCCTACAAACAACAGAAGTCTAGCGAAGTAGGCTTGTTTCATGTTGGAAGGACACCCGTGGCAGTGAATGCTCAAGGATTAATTTCAGCCTCCTCCTGTTTGAATACCCGCCACAACAAGCAGTCTATATAGCAATGAAACCAGGAAACGAGTGGTTTTAAATCAAACCACTTGTCTTGTTTTGTGGTTTCATTGCTATCTATCTATCTATCTATCTATCTATCTATATATATATATATATATATATATATATATATATATATATATATATTATTTTATTTTTTTTTATTATCACACCGGCCGATTCCCACCAAGGCAGGGTGGCCCGAAAAAGAAAAACTTTCACCATCATTCACTCCATCACTGTCTTGCCAGAAGGATGCTTTACACTACAGTTTTTAAACTGCAACATTAACACCCCTCCTTCAGAGTGCAGGCACTGTACTTCCCATCTCCAGGACTCAAGTCCGGCCTGCCGGTTTCCCTGAATCCCTTCATAAATGTTACTTTGCTCACACTCCAACAGCACGTCAAGTATTAAAAACCATTTGTCTCCATTCACTCCTATCAAACACGCTCACGCATGCCTGCTGGAAGTCCAAGCCCCTCGCACACAAAACCTCCTTTACCCCCTCCCTCCATATATATATATATATATATATATATATATATATATATATATATATATATATATATATATATATATATATATATATATATATGTCGTGCCGAATATGTAAAACTGGTCAATTAGCAAGAACTCATTTAAAATTAAGTCCTTTCTAAAATTTTCCCTTATACGTTTAAAGATATATATTTTTCATTAATATTAATGTAAAAAAATTTAATTTTCCTCCAAAAGAATCATAGAAAACTTACCTAACCTTATTATAACAAGAACAATTTATTTTAGCCTAACCCAACTAAATATATTTTAGATTTGTTTACAATAATTTAATACTAAACAAACACAGTAAAATATATTTTTTTCGTTAGGTTCAGAATGATTTTGGCGAAATTATTGCATACACAAATTTTCACTTGTCCTATATGGCAAGATGAGCGTTGCTATTTAAGCCAAGATCGCAAGTTCTGCCTATTCGGCATATATATATATATATATATATATATATATATATATATATATATATATATATATATATATATATATATATATATATATATACATATATATATATATATATCAATTAGCAAAAACTCATTTAAAATTAAGTCCTTTCTAAAAATTTCTCTTATACGTTTAAAGGTATTTTTTCATTTATGTTAATGTAATGACTAATAATTTTGTACCAAACACAATGAAATATGTTTTTTCGTTAGGTTCAGAATAATTTTTGCAAAATTATTACATACACAAATTTTCGCTTGCCTTATTCGGCAAGAAGGTCTTTGCTATTTAAGTCAAAATAGCAAGTTTTACCTATTCAGTACGACATGTAGTAAGGAAGAAATGAAAGTATAGGAAATTCGAGGAGACAGAATAAAGTTCAAACAGAGGCATCTGACCTAGAGGCCACAAACGTTAACCTCAGCCAACCTTCCTTTCTCCCGCATCCCCATGAAAACAATGACTAAGAAGACTGCCTTCTGAATGCACCCACGACACAGCCAACCATCAACATAGCCATTTCCAAAACTTCTTCAATTTCCTTTGTTAAGAAGCACCATTCGGCTGTCAGAGTCTTGGCATATCGCGGCGGCTCCCGCTCTCTCCTCCGCGATAGTATCGTCATCTTTACGAGGTCGCAAGATACAATATAGGCGCCTGTTTGGTACACCTCCAAGATTTAGCACGTTATCCCAGCTTCTTGTAAGAATTAAGCTGAATGGAGGACTCCCAAAATCTGTTTCTCCTCCTCCTCCTCTCTTCTCTCTCTCTCACTCTCTCTCTCTCTCTCTCCCCTCCCTTTCCTGCTTCTGTTTCCGATTCTCTTCACATTCTTTGTCGTCTTCTGGTTCCAATACCCGTCTCCTTTCCTCTCTTTTTCCATCATCGTCTTCCTCTTCCTCTTCACTTCCTCTTGTGTTGCCTGTACTCTCTGTCTTCATTCATTTTTGTTATTTCTCTTACACTTTCTTATTCTTTACTATGAAAGGAAATAAATGCATTAAAAGGTATACATACATTATATTTTACTCAAACATTGACAGTACAGGAAAAGAATTATGTTTTCACATATTTGGCCAGATTTCTACTTTTATTCTCCTTCTTCCTCCCTTCTTTAATTCTTCACCTCCTCTTACTCTTTAACTGATTTTTTTCCGTTTCCTTCTTTTCCTCCTCCCCACGACCCATCCCCTCCTTCCTATTCCACATTATCCTCTGTCTCTCTTCTAGATTTTACTCTATTCCTCGTCTTCCTCTTCTTCTTCTTCGTCTCCTTCTCCTATCCCACCTCCCCTTCCTCCTTTTTTCTTACTCTTCTTCTTCCTCCTCTTCCTCGCTAACTTTGATGTGCTAAAAGGATCCACCAAATTTTAGAGATGATAATCGCAGTGGCCTCTCACTTGTGTTAATGGGATAGCAACACAACGCTTGGAGAGGCAGTGGGACGTGAGTTCCCTGTTCTTTTTGCAGTGGGTGTAATCCTGTTCCAGTTTCACCACTCTTGTTTCAGTGTCAATAATCTTGTCTCTTAGGCACCAGTTTTGTTCCAGTGGGAGTGGGACGAGGGTTAGCTTAATGTTTCCTCTTGTTCCAAAGGTACTATTATTCCAGTGGTACCACTTTCTTCAATGCATGGAATGACACACACAAAAAGATGTGCATTTCTTCTGTTCGAGCAATGATACACACACACACACACACACACACACACACACACACACACACACACACACACACACACACACACACACACACACACACACACACACACACACACACACACACACACACACACACACACACACACACACACACACACACACACACACACACACACACACACACACATACGCACACACGAAAGAGTGTGTTTTTCTTCAGTGCGAGGAATTACAAATACAAAGGTTTTAGTGTGAAGAATTACACACAAACAAAATAATCGGCTCCTAAAGATAATAATTGCAGTATTTAATTACTTACATATAAGAACGGGAGCTCGGAGACAGTGAAACGTGGGACCATAAGAGCGTAGACTTTTACTGGTGCGCCATGTTCAGTGTTTTGCTCATTGAAGGAGTTGCCTTGGGGGCCCGGGCTCTTTGATGACAACCCTGAGGGAGGTCCTTAGGCACATGAGAGGGAGGTCCTCAAGCACATGAGAGGGAGGTCCTCAAGCACACGAGGGGGAGGTTCTCAAGCACACGAGAGGTCCTCAGGCACATGAGAGGGAGGTCCTCAAGCACATGAGAGGGAGGTCCTCAAGCACACGAGAGGTCCTCAGGCACATGAGAGGGAGGTCTTCAAGCACATGAGAGGGAGGTCCTCAAGCACATGAGAGGGAGGTCCTCAAGCACATGAGAGGGAGGTCCTCTTGCACATGAGAGGGAGGTCCTCTTGCACATGAAATGGAGGTCCTCGGGTACATGAGAGGGAGGCCCTCAAGCACATGAAAGAGAGGTCCTCAGACACATAAGAGGGGGTCCTAAGGTCCTAGTTCGAAGAAGGTAGGTACTTTCGTCCCCTTTATCTTCACTCTTAAAACCTGGGTTATCACATTTCTATAATTCTCACCTTTACGCTAGACGTGCTCATTTTAAAACTCAGTGTAAACAGCACTCTTCTGACAATTTGCAAACGGGCTTCAGTACCAGGTCAGACTCATGAATTTTCACTGCCATTCTAGTTCGCAAATGATACTTGGAAATAACTTCAAATGTACTATCTCAATTGCTTAAATCTATGACTACATTGCTGTTTGCGCTTTTGTTTGTGTAAACGTACTTTTGTGTGTGTGTGTGTGTGTGTGTGTGTGTGTGTGTGTGTGTGTGTGTGTGTGTGTGTGTTTATGCTTATGAACAAGCATGAGTATGTGATGTGATATGCTTACATGTGTGTTCAAAATGACGTTAAGCCATCAACCAACTGTGAAGATAGCCCACGTTGAGTCCTAGAGGCGGGAAGAACAGTGCCTACACTCTGTAGGACGGGTTAGGATACTGCAGTCTGGAGGGGTATCTGTGTTGTAATGCCGGACTGCATTTACAAAGAGTAATAAGAGTGAGTGATGGTCAAAGTGTTTCTTCTTTTTTTCCGGGTCACTGTACCACGGTGGAAGACAACCAGTGTGTGCCTTCTCACACACGTAAAGTTGATCCACAGATCAACTTTACGTGTGTGAGAAACAAGAAAATCGTGCCTTAATTGTCATCTTGATAAATATTTCTCTAAAATCACATACTATTATTAAAATTACTTCCTCACGAATCCTCTTTTTTAACTGCGAAAAGTAACTCCACAGAGAATTGCAATTAAGATAACTTCTAACAGTGTTCATTACTTTTAATAATCATCAACGCGTAGCCAACAACAGATAATTAGGAGGAAAATGTAATGGGAATTTTGCTAATTGTCTTTCTGTTGTATAACTTGTTTGGAATAAGATGTTTGTATACCATTAATTACTTTAAGTAACACATCACTCGACTTATAATCGAGTTTCAGATTACATCAATTCTCTTAGCAAATAGTATTGAACCGGTAACAAGTGAGAAGTTGTAGTTATATTCATAGAAAGAAGAACAACAAGTTAACGTGATGATGAACAAGAGACGTGAGCATGTGGCACATGCCAAGCTTACCTGAATGTGGCATGTGTATGTTGCACAATGTGCAGAGCTCACTTGAATGCGACACATGTGCATGTTGCACATGCAGCGCACGCCTGAAGAAGTCACTGCTCAGTGGCTGAGCACTGGATTCACGCAACGACGCCTCTCTTGCTTGCCCTCATGACTGGGGTATTTAAATGAAATTAACGAAGAGCATTTACGATTGCCTCTCATTAACCTCTTTACATTAATGGTTCGCAATACGGACACGTGAATGAATAACAAATACGCAACAACAGTGTTTCTTTAGTGACCAATCAGTAGCTTTTTCAATCCGATATAGAGAATAAAAACTGGGGACGGTGGAAGAAATTCGGTTAGGTTAGGTAATGTTTATCAGGAAACGGGACAAGTGTTTCCTGACGCGGTTCTTGGTCATATGATGGCCTGCATCTGGAGCCTTTGGCCATCTGGCCGAGGCCTTCCACTGGCTTACCGGTACACTTCTTTAAAAACTATTGTTATGATTATACTTGAATAATAACTATGAGGCATTCATTTTGTAGCCTTGATAGAAGATGTTAGTGCTGGGAAACTGAACATCAAGACCAATGGATCGAACACTTCATAATTACTTCCCCACTTCTTCCATTTTCTAATCGCAGTATTAGACTGAAAAGAAACTGATTGGCGAACCTACTCATAAGTAAAAATACACAGGTACTGCACACGTGTCTTCTTCGTCCAGTTGTCGGTAATGTAACCCATTAGAGTAATGAGACTACCGAGAGGCAGTCGGAAATGCGCTTCGTTTATTTCATTTAAATACTGTAATCTATAATATTCGGGGAGATAAGGGAGAGGCGTAATCGAGTACATCTGGCTTTTTATAAAAATGCATGATATATAGTACATAGAGACTGGGCTGGAATCAAACTTGTGGCATCATGTGTGCGAGTCGAGTGCTTAACCACTGGGCTATGTTGGTTGCAATAGGATTACCACAACCTGCCTTATTCAGTTAAGTTCTACACGTGCCACGATCTGCGTTGTCTACTACACACTTTTAATTAGCATGTCATTCGAGTACATTAACCCTGAGGGAACAAGAACTAGATCTCGACTTGTGTTGTTGGTGAGGAGTGTTGCTATGAAAAAGAACGTGTAGCTTAAGTTACAGATTGTGGAACGTGCAGAATTCTCCTGAATAAAAGAGTGTGAGAGTCCTATTGTAAACAACACAGATGAGTGGTGCTGATCTGGGCTCTCACACACGATGCCACCGTTTCAATTACCACCCATTTTAAAGTGGATTTAATTGACAGTCATCCATTACGAACCTTCTGATTCTACATCACAGTAGAGTGTACTTACACTACACAGCCAGACCCCAGATAAGTATGGGCACCTAGCAGATGCTAGTCGTTGTCTCCCATGCCCAGGAGAACCAGACTTGAGTTCATGTTATTTCTGCTCATCCTGATGTAAGCACTGGCCCACCAGAGATTTTCAGAATGCTTAATAATTCGCGAACGACCAAAAATATTTACAAACATTATCTCAGATCAGAGCAGGACTCGAGCCTACGCACTCTTCATGAAGGTACACAGTACTTATACCACACAAGCACACTCCAGATAAGTATGGGTGCCCAGTAGATGCTAGGTGGTGTTTCTCATACCCCAGAGCACCAGGCTGTGCTCAGGTTCTTTCATCTCATCCTCTTTGTAAATAATTTCGCTAGATCGCGAGTTGTTCAGCATTATAAAAATCCTTCGTGGATCAGTGCATGCGGCCCACGAGAGATTACATATACATAGATATTTTAAAAACGCTGGCTCTCTCCCGCCAAGGTAGATTGATACTAAAATGAAAACACATTCATCATCATTCATTCAATAGCTGTCTTACCAAAAGTGCACAGACATAACAATTCATATGACTCTCTGAACAGTATTATCCCCAGCCCTCTTTCAGAACAAAAACACTGTACCTTACACCTCGAGGACTTGAGTCCGGCTAACCGGTTTCCTTGAATCTCTTCATTAATATTACCTTGCTCGCATTTCAGTAGTACGTCTGGTAATAAAAAGCACTTGTTTCTGCCCATTTGGATTTAAGACGCTCGCACAAGCCTGCTGGATGCTCAACTTTCTTTACCCTCAGCCTCCTCTACCGTCCCCTTCCAATCTTTTCTTGGACGAACACTACCCCTTCTTCCTTCTACTGCAGATATATACGCTCTCTTGATCTTCCTATTTTTTACTTTCTGAATGTGTGTGTGTGTGTGTGTGTGTGTGTGTGTGTGTGTGTGTGTGTGTGTGTGTGTGTGTGTGTGTGTGTGTGTGTGTGTGTGTGTAGGAGGAGGAAGAGGAGGAGGAGGGGGAATAGAGGGTGGATAAATGCGACGTTGTAATGGAGAACACCTGTAATCTCTACGTCTTTAAATATTCATGATCTTGCGGGTACGAAGGCTGCATTGTCTTAACTGGCGTACATGCTACAATCTGTTATGATAAATGTCATGGTTTCCCTCTTCCTCTGGTTCCTGCGCATCTGTGACCCCTCAGTCTTAGTGCCGGTGTTGTGTGTGTGTGTGTGTTTTGCGTGTTTCTCCCGGCCCATTGTTAAGTTCTCTCATCTTGACCTTGTCTTAACCTCTCTCCATAATCTATCCTGTGATTTTATCACCTCTTCACTAGATATGTCTTTTGTGAATCTCAACTCTTCATTCGACCTGTTTTTGGGTATCTCGTCTCTTCATTCGACCTGTCTTCTGTGTATCTTACCTCTTCACTCGACCTGTCTTCTCTGTATCTTTCCTCTTTACTCTACCTGCTTTTTTCCATCTCATTTCACTTGACTGTCTTCTCTATCTCACCTATTCACTTGATCTGTCTTCTCTATCTCACCTGTTCACTTGACCTGTCATCTCAATTTCACCTCTTCACTTGACCTGTGTTCTCTATCTCACCTCTTAACTTGACCTGTCTTCTCTGTATCTTATGTTTTTACTCTCAATCGTGACTTCATAATGATCCAGTTTTTCTCTAACTTTAATCGTTCTTTATCTGTATTGCATTTCAACCCGGCTTAATAGAGTAACACCACCTCACTATTTACGCTTTACTGCAATCTATCCATTTATTCTCTCTCTCTCTATAACATCATAAGTCCATCTAACCTTTCTCGAATGTAACCATTGATCCATGCACCATCTGGAATAATCAACCCATCTATCCTCTCTCCCTCTCATCTTATGCCCATCTACCCTCTCTTGATTGCAGTCACTGATCCATCTACCGTCTGTTACAATCTATCCATCTATCCTCTATCAACTATAATCTATCCCTCAGCCCCTTACCTAAAACAAAAACATATATCCCTCAGCCCCACTTCCAAGGATCTTCGTAACAGTTCTGGGGTTTATATTGTTCCTTTATGTCGGTGTGTTTGGCCATGCCAGATATACTGCAGCAGCAGGGAGGCAGCGGAGGGAAGGAGAGGGGAGCTAAATGTGAAGGAGGTGAAGGAGGTGAAGGAGGTGAAGGAGGAGAAAAAAAATGCATAGAGGAAAGAGAGGTGGGAGGGGAAAGAGAAGGCGGAAATTATTTTTAGTGTGAAGAAGGAAAAAGAGGAGAGGAATGCAATGTACAGAGGTAAGAGAGATGGGAAGGAAGGAGGAAAGGGGGACAGGAAATTGTATGCTGAAGAGCAAAGGAGAGATAAGAGATGGAGAGGAAAGAAATGTACAAAGGAGGAGGAAATGGGAGGCAATTAGAAAGAATGAAGATAGAAAGAGGTGAAATATATGTAGGAGACGATAAAGATTGATCGAAGGAGGACAGTAGAAAGGGATTAGAATAAAGACTGATAGGAAGGAATTGGGTTAATAGAAAGATAGACAGAAGTAAGAGAAGAAAGAAAGGGCTAGAAGAACGGTAAATGGGAAAAGAAGAAAGAGATTAACTAAAGAAGGAAAAGGGTGAGAGGATGGGGAAAGATAAGAGAAGAGTAAAGGGAGGGGATAATGGGTGGGTAGGATGGTGGACAGGAGGAGGAAGACAAACCCCGTTAGGAATATTGGAGCCACAGTGTCCATCCTTAACTCTCACCTCCACCTCCTTCTCTTACTCTTCATCTTCATCTTCCTGCTCCTCCTCCTGTTCCTCTGCCTGCTTCTCCTCCTCCCCCTTCTCCAGCACCCCGGCCACCACTCCACCAATATCAACGTTCCCCCCCATCACCACCACTACCACCCCCCTCCCCTCTCACCCAACCACAGCCATCAGCGTTCGAATTTCAGCACCTCTCGCCCCCCCCAAATGCCTCCTCCTCCCTCTCTCCTACATCCACAGTGGAAGCAAACACAGACGAGGAGGAATGGCCTCTGGACTTTAAATTTTCCGAAGAATTTCCAAGCTATTTATCCATCTATTATTTGTTTATTTTTCCCCATGCTTGAAGGCTCCAAAAAATATTTATTTTCTGAAAGTGCTTGAAAATAATTTAAAAAAAGTGAAAAAAAAAATAGTGAAATATCAGGATTTTTCATTTCGTATAACAATTTTAGGCTGGTTGCTTAGTCCCAAACTATGGCATCGGGAAGCGAACTTGGTTAACCCGGGAGATTAATGTCCAAAACAATGGTTTGCCATACCAGTGGAACAATTATACAAGTACAACTAAGACACCTGTGTCTTTTACCTGGAGGATCAAGCATTTACCGCTCCTTGCGCTAAATGACCCACACGGGTTTAGCACAACATGTATGACTCATCTGGGGGTCATACATCACGATGGCAATAGAAGACCAGTCTTGCTCCAAGGTAAGGAAGAGCAGCAGTAATTCTCTGCAACAACATCCCTTCTCCTTGAAGGATTTCCCTACTGTTACGTTCACAATACTGTCCATTTTCCGTCTGTGTTAACGTTACAACAAAGAGCATATGAACTATTTCGCAGTGGGACCCAAGATGGCGTCGGGAAGTCTAACATAAGAGCGGGTTGAGCAACACATGTCACTTGCCTCACTAAGCTTGTGACCGTCTCCGTCCCGGTCATTACACCTCAGAGCCTTCCATTCTTTTCTTCAATGATATTACATTAAAAATACTAAATATTCTAATGTGTGTGTGCATGCATGTACATTATTTATGTACAAATATTATATCTATATATATCTATAATGTGTGTGTGTGTGTACTCACCTAATTGTGTGTGTGTGTGTGTGTGTGTGTGTGTGTGTGTGTGTGTGTGTGTGTGTGTGTGTGTGTGTACTCACCTATTTGTGGTTGCAGGGGTCGATTCACAGCTCCTGGCCCCGCCTCTTCGCTGATTGCTACTAGGTCCTCTCTCTCCCTGCCCCATGAGCTCTATCATACCTCGCCTTAAAACTATGTATGGTTCCTGCCTCCACCACATCACTTTCTAGGCTATTCCATGGCCTGACTACTCTATGACTGAAGAAATACTTCCTAACATCCCTTTGATTCATCTGAGTCTTCAACTTCCAATTGTGACCTCTTGTGTCTGTGTCCCATCTCTGGAACATCCCGTCTTTGTCCACCTCGTCTATTCCGCGCAGTATTTTATATGTCGTTATCATGTCTCCCCTGACCCTCCTGGCCTCCAGTGTCGTCAGGCCGATTTCCCTCAACCTTTCTTCATAGGACAACCCCCGTAGCTCTGGGACTAGTCTTGTTGCAAACCTTTGCACTTTCTCTAATTTCTTGACGTGCTTGACTAGGTGTGGATTCCAAACTGGTGCTGCATACTCCAGTATGGGCCTGACGTAGATGGTGTACAGAGTCTTAAACGAATCCTTACTGAGGTATCGGAATGCTATCCGTAGGTTTGCCAGGCGCCCGTATGCTGCAGCAGTTATCTGATTGATGTGCGCCTCAGGAGATATGCTCGGTGTTATACTCACCCCCAGATCTTTTTCCTTGAGTGAGGTTTGCAGTCTTTGGCCATCTAAACTATATTGTGTCTGCGGTCTTCTTTGCCCTTCCCCAATCTTCATGACTTTGCATTTGGCAGGGTTAAATTCAAGGAGCCAGTTGCTGGACCAGGCTTGTAGCCTGTCCAGATCTCTTTGTAGTCCTGCCTGATCCTCGTCCGATTCGATTCTTCTCATTAACTTCACATCGTCTGCAAACAAGGACACTTCTGAGTCTATCCCTTCCGTTATGTCGTTCACGTATACCAAGAACAGCACAGGTCCTAGGACTGACCCCTGTGGAACCCCGCTTGTCACAGGCGCCCACTCTGACACCTCGTCGCGTACCATGACTCGTTGTTTCCTCCCTGTCAGATATTCTCTGATCCATTGCAGTGCCTTTCCTGTTATGTGTGCCTGGTCCTCTAGCTTTTGCAGTAACCTCTTGTGAGGAACTGTGTCGAAAGCCTTCTTGCAGTCCAAAAATACGCAGTCGATCCACCCCTCTCTCTCTTGTCTTACTTCTGTCACCTTGTCATAAAACTCTAGTAGGTTTGTGACACAGGATTTTCCTTCCCTGAAACCGTGCTGGTTGTCAATTATACACTTGTTTCTTTCCAGGTGCCCCACCACTCTCCTCCTGATGATCTTCTCCATGACCTTGCATACTATACACGTTAGAGATACAGGTCTGTAGTTTAGTGCCTCATGTCTGTCTCCCTTTTTAAAAATTGGGACTACATTTGCCATTTTCCATACCTCAGGGAGTTGCCCAGTTTCAAATGATGTGTTGAAGATCTTTGTTAATGGCTCACACAATATCACTGCTCCCTCTTTAAGGACCCATGGAGAGATGTTGTCTGGTCCCACCGCCTTTGAGGTGTCAAGTTCGCATAGCAGCTTCTTCACCTCCTCCTTGGTTATATGTACCTCATCCAGCACTTGCTGGTGTGCCCCCCTGTTCTGATTTCTTGGAGTCCTACTGGTTTCCACTGTAAATACCTCTTTAAATCTTGTGTTGAGCTCCTGACATACCTCTCGGTCGTTTCTTGTGAATTCCCCATCACCCTTCCTCAGTATGATTACCTGGTCCTTGACTGTTGTTTTCCTCCTGATGTGGCTGTACAACAGCTTCGGGTCAGTCTTTACTTTTGATGCTATGTCATTTTCATATTGTCTCTGAGCCTCCCTTCTTATCTGTGCATATTCGTTTCTGGCTCTTCGGCTGATTTCTTTATTTTCCTGAGTTCTCTGTCTTCTGTACCTTTTCCATTCTCTAGTACACCTAGTTTTTGCCTCCCTACACCTTTTGGTGAACCAAGGACTCGTTCTGTTCTTCCCATTATTTCTGTTTCCCTTGGGAACAAACCTCTCCTCTGCCTCCTTGCATTTTGTTGCTACATAGTCCATCATTTCTTGTACTGGTTTTCCTGTCAGTTCCCTCTCCCACTGAATGTCTTGAAGGAAGTTCCTCATGCCTGAGTAGTTCCCCCTTTTGTAGTTTGGTTTTTCCCAGCCTATTCCTGCTACTCTCTCCACTTGGAGCTCAACTATGTAGTCGAAGCACAGAACCACATGATCACTAGCTCCCAGGGGCCTTTCATACATGATACCCTCGATGTCCGAACTACTCATGGTGAATACAAGGTCCAACCTTGCTGGTTCATCCTCTCCTCTCTCTCTGGTAGTGTCTCTAACATGTTGATGCATGAGGTTCTCCAGCACCACATCCATCATCTTGGCTCTCCATGTTTCGGGACCCCCATGGGGCTCCAGGTTTTCCCAGTCAATCTCCTTGTGATTGAAATCACCCATAACTAGTAACTTTGCTCCCCCCATGTGTGCTCTCCTGGCCACCTCGGCTAGTGTGTTGATCATTGCTCTGTTGTGTGTGTGTGTGTGCGTGTGTGTGTGTGTATGTGTGTATGTACTCACCTATTTGTACTCACCTATTTGAGGTTGCAGGGGTCGAGTCCGAGCAACTGGCCCAGCCTCTCTACTGGTCGCTACTAGGTCACTCCCCCTGAACCGTGAGCTTTATCATACCTCTGCTTAAAGCTATGTATGGATCCTGCCTCCAGTACATAGCTTCCCAAGCTATTCCACTTACTGACTACTCTGTGGCTGAAGAAATACTTCCTAACATTCCCATGATTCATCTTTGTCTTCAACTTCAAACTGTGTCCCCTTGTTACTGTGTCCAATCTCTGGAACATCCTGTCTTTGTCCACCTTGTGAATTCCTCTCAGTATTTTGTATGTCGTTATCATGTCCCCCATATCTCTCCTGCCCTCCAGTGTCGTCAGGTTAATTTCCCTTAACCTCTCCTCGTAGGCCATACCTCTTAGCTCTGGGACTAGTCTTGCTGCAAACCTTTGCACTTTCTCTAGTTTCTTTACGTGCTTGGCTAGGTGTGGGTTCCAAACTGGTTCCGCATACTCCAATATGGGCCTAACGTACACGGTGTACAGGGTCCTGAACGATTCCTTATTAAGATGTGGGAATGCTGCAGCCGCTATTTGGTTTATGTGCGCTTCAGATGTGCCTGGTGTTATACTCACCCCAAGATCTTTTTCCTTGAGTGAGGTATGTAGTCTCTGGCCCCCTAGACTGTACTCCGTCTGCGGTCTTCGTTGCTCTTCCCCAATCTTCATGACTTTGCACATGGTGGGATTGAACTCCAGGAGCCAGTTGCTGGACCAGGTCTGCAGCCTGTCCAGATCCCTTTGTAGTTCTGCCTGGTCTTCGATCGAGTGAATTCTTCTCATCAACTTCACGTCATCTGCAAACAGGGACACCTCAAAGTCTATTCCTTCCGTCATGTCGTTCACAAACACCAGAAACAGCACTGGTCTTAGGACTGACCACTGTGGGACCCCGCTGGTCACAGGTGCCCACTCTGACACCTCGCCACGAACCATGACTCGCTGCTGTCTTCTTGACAAGTATTCCCTGATCCATTGTAATGCCTTCCCTGTTATCCCTGCTTGGTCCTCCAGTTTTTGCACTAATCTCTTGTGTGGAACTGTGTCAAACGCCTTCTTGCAGTCCAAGAATATGCAATCCGCCCACCCCTCTCTCTCTTGTCTTACTGCTGTCACCATGTCATAGAACTCCAGTAGGCTTGTGACACAGGATTTCCCGTCCCTGAAACCATGTTGGCTGCTGTTGATGAGATCATTCCTTTCTAGGTGTTCCACCACTCTTCTCCTGATAATCTTCTCCACGATTTTGCATACTATACATGTCAGTGACACTGGTCTGTAGTTTAGTGCTTCATGTCTGTCTCCTTTTTTAAAGACTGGGACTACATTTGCTGTCTTCCATGCCTCAGGCAATCTCCCTGTTTCGATAGATGTATTGAATATTGTTGTTAGGGGTATACATAGCGCCTCTGCTCCCTCTCTCAGGACCCATGGGAAGATGTTATCTGGCCCCATTGCCTTTGAGGTATCTAGCTCACTCAGAAGCCTCTTCACTTTATCCTCGGCTGTGTGCACTGTGTCCTGCACTTGATGGTATGCCCCACCTCTTCGTCTTTCTGGAGCCTCTTCTGTCTCCTCTGTGAATACTTCTTTGAATCTCTTGTTGAGTTCCTCACATACTTCACGGTCATTTCTTGTTGTCTCTCCTCCTTCCTTCCTTAGCCAGATTACCTGGTCTTTGACTGTTGTTTTCCTCCTGATGTGGCTGTATAACAGTTTCGGGTCAGGTTTGGCTTTCGCTGCTATGTCGTTTTCATATTGTCGTTGTGCCTCCCTTCTTATCTGTGCATATTCGTTTCTGGCTCTACGACTGCTCTCCTTATTCTCCTGGGTCCTTCGCCTTCTATATTTCTTCCATTCCCTAGCACATTTGGTTTTTGCCTCCCTGCACCTTTGGGTGAACCATGGGCTCATCCTGGTTTTTCCTTTATTCCTGTTACCCTTGGGTACAAACCTCTCCTCAGCCTCCTTGCATGTTGTTGCTACATATTCCATCATCTCATTAACTGGCTTCCCTGCCAGTTCTCTGTCCCACTGAACCCCGTTCAGGAAGTTCCTCATTCCTGTGTGTGTATGTGTGTATGTGTGTGTGATGAATGACTTCGAAAACCGACAAGTTGAAGAATTGAGACACTTATGCAACATATGGGAATCTTTTTTGAAGAAACGTTTCGCCACACAGAGGCTTCATCAGTCCTATACAAAGCAGGAGAGCATAAGGAGAGGAGGAGTTTGAGGTAATCAGTCCCTCAGCCTGGAGTCGATGTGCTCGGTCCATCAATCTTGTAGAAAGTACAACACTGGGGCGTAGCAGTGGCTTATATACTGTAGTCAGGAGGAGGCTTCACCTCATCTGTCTACAGTATATAAGCCACTGCTACGCCCCAGTGCTGTACTTTCTACAAGATTGATGGAATGAGCTCATCGACTCCAGACTGAGAGACTGATTGCCTCAAACTCCTCTCCTTATGCTTTCCTGCTTTGTGTAGGACTGATGAAGCCACTGTGTGGCGAAACGTTTCTTCAGTAAAGATTCCCATATGTTGCATAAGTGTTTCAATTCTTCATATTTATATATACATATATATATATATATATATATATATATATATATATATATATATATATATATATATATATATATATATATATATATATATATATATATATATATATTATATATATATATATATATATATATATATATATATATATATATCTCTGTGTATATGTATATATATGTATATTTGTATATATATTATATATATATATTTATATATATATATATATTTATATATATATATATATATATATATATATATATATATATATATAATATATATGTATATGTATATATAAATAATATATATATATATATATATATATATATATATATATATATATATATATATGTATATATATATATATATATATATATATATATATATATATGTATATATATATATATATATGTTGGTAGACAGCAACCGCCCAGGGAGGTACTACCGTCCTGCCAAGTGAGTGTAAAACGAAAGCCTGTAATTATTTTACATGATGGTAGGATTGCTGGTGTCCTTTTTTCTGTATCATGAACATGCAAAATTTCAGGTACGTCTTGCTACTTCTACTTACACTCAGGTCACACTACACATACATGTACAAGCGTATATATACATACCCCTCTGGGTTTTCTTCTATTTTCTTTCTAGTTTCTTGTTCTTGTTTATTTCCTCTTATCTCCATGGGGAAGTGGAACAGAATTCTTCCTCCGTAGGCCATGCGTGTTGTAAGACGCGACTAAAATGCCGGGAGCAAGGGGCTAGTAACCCCTTCTCCTGTATATATTACTAAATTTGAAAGGAGAAACTTTGGTTTTTTCTTTTGGGCCACCCCGCCTCGGTGGGATATGGCCGGTGTGTTGAAAGAAAGATGAAAGAAATATATATATATATATATATATATATATATATATATATATATATATATATATATATATATATATATATATATATATATATATATATATATATATATATATATATATATATATATATATATATATATATATATATATATTACACAAAACACACTGGAGAGAATACAGAGAAGATTTGCTAACCTCGTACCATTAAACAGAAACACATGAAAGATGACTCTCAGAACTCGACTAAACTAAGATCTCATTCAAACCTCTTATATACTAAATAACTGACTCTCTCGAGCACGAAGAACTATTTGAAATGTTAAATGCGTTCCTAACTCTAAACAATCTAAAGAAACTGCGCGGCAAAAGTTGCAGCACGAATGCATGCGAAGGTTTTTATTGCTAAGTTACAGCAAAAAGAAAAACCCTACCCGCTGAAGTTTTAAGTGAGAATATAATAGTGTCACTGAAGAACCAGCTAGACAAAAATATGATTCGTCTAGATATTACGCTGGGGTAAACCGAAGTCTGCTGATTCCTGATGTTTGTTCAGCAACTGAATCAAGACAAAGTTATTAATAGAAGTAGCGGTTGTGTTAGTCATAGCAGAACTGGAGGAAACCATCAGTAGAATCACTGGTACATACCTGTCTTTCAGAGCCAGTGTAGTAAGACAAGTAATTAGGAAGTATACGTTAGTAATTCACTAGACGTATCAGTAACACATTTCTTCCGTCCATTTCCACTTTTGTAAATTCCAAGTCAATTTTCCAGTGTAGTAAGGCATATTTTTTCTCCTGTTTTCATACCAGCAATACCCTGCGGGAATGGAGGGTACAGAGAGAGCCTTCTTCTCCGTCCTTGAACTGCACACGGTAATCCTTAATCTAGGGAGAAGTCGTTCTCCTCAGTAGGTAGCCTCGGTGTGAAGTTTTAAATCTTCTCTCATTCTCTCTGCTTTACTCTCTCCAGCGACTTCAGTAAAACGCTGTCTAATAGCATTTTCATTTCTATGCTCGAGAGTGCTCTCTTTGTATTATTCCTTATAGAGTGGTCGAATAGGACGACAGTACCAGTAACAGCTTCAGAACCAGCAACAGCTTCAGAACCAGCAACAGCTTCAGAACCAGCAGCAGCAGAACCAGAATCAGCAGCAGCAGAACCAGAATCGGCAGAACCAGCAGCAGCACATCCAACAGCAGAACGAACAGCAGCAGCAGAACCAACAGTAGTAGCAGAACCAACAGTAGCAGCAAACCTAGCAGCAGCAGCACAATCTACAGTAGCAGTAGAAGAACCAACAGCAGCAGCAGCAGAAGAATGAACAATAGCAATGGAAACATCAACCAATAGTTTCAGCAGCAAGAAAAGCAACAACAGCAGAGGCAGAAATAGTAGCAGCAGAAGCTGCGGTAGAAACAGTAGTAAAACCAGCAGCACCAACAGCAGTAGCGACAGTAACAGTATTAGCAACAGCAGTGGCATCAACAGCTAACAAGAGAACCACAACCAACAACAGTAGCAACAACAGTAGCAGCAACAACAGCCTACAGTAGCACTAGCAACAGCAGCATCAATATCACCATCATCTGCAACAGTTGTATTATCTACAACAGCTGAAGAAGCGGCGCCAACATAAAAAAAAAAGACAGCAAAACAAAGACAACAAAAATAACAAAAACAACAAACTTTCGTAGTTTTTCTCCCCTACCCTTTCTCCCCATCACGTCCTTCAGACCCCATAACCCCCTCCCCAACCCCTCTCCTAAACATCCTCCCCCCAAACACCCCTTCTCTTCTATTATCCATTCTTCCCACAATCAACCCCTCTCCCTATCCCAAACTCACTGCACCCCATTCATCCCCTTCATCACCCAACAACCACTGCTCCACCACCATCACCCCTTCACCCTCTCCCCCAACACCTTCAGGAGTGTTACCATAAACCTCCGACACTGCGGTTATTTCAGTGTTGGCACTACCCTTGATGGACATACAACGCTGCTCGTTATTCAATGTTAAAGGTGTTACCATCAGACCGTTAACAGTAAACAGACAAGGGGAAGCTCCCCTCATTCCCCACCAAGCAACATAATCCCCACTAAAGACCCATACTCACCCCACGTGGGGATGTGGGGGTGTTTGGTGGTGTGCGAAGTGTGGTGGTGTGAGACACGTACTTGTAATGTGTGGTGGTATGTGATGTAGTGTGTAGTGATATGAAGATGTGTAATGTGGTGCGATGTGGTGTGTGGTGTAGTGTGTTGTGTAGTGGCGTGTGAAGTGTAGTGTGTTGTGTAGTGGCGTGGGAAGTGTAGTGATGTGTAGCGTGATGAGATGAGGTGCACTGCGTGATAAGTGCATCGTTTATTCGATATCTGCAGGCCCTTAGAATTAACCAATCTTGCATGAAACTCTCTCTCTATCTCTCTATCTCTTTCACTCACTCTTTCAATCTCACTTTTTCCCTCTTTCACTCTCACTCTCACTTTCACTCTCACTCTTATACTCTTTCACTCTCGCTTTCACTCTCGTTTACTCTCACTCTTTCACTCTCACTCTTTCACTCACTCTTTCACTCACTCTTTCACTCTTTCACTCTTTCACTCACTCTCACTCTTTCACTCACTCTTTCACTCACTCTTTCACTCTCACTCTTTCACTCACTCTTTCACTCTCACTCTTTCACTCTCACTCTTTCACTCTCACTCTTTCACTCACTCTTTCACTCTCACTCTTTCACTCTCACTCTTTCACTCTCACTCTCTCTCTCTTTCACTCAGCTTCACAATCGAAAACAAAACCAACAAACGGCTGCCATATAATTTCATTGCATCGACTAAAATAAACCCATTAATTATACATCAGTGGAATCAGCTGTCAAGGCACTTGAAAATATATGTAAAATATGAACATAAACAAATCAGCTTGATGAGTAACCAGTCGGAATACTAAAATAATCTAGACAGCAAACTGCGTACCCTCCATTACCAGTTACATTAACCAAAGCAATGTGGCTGCAAACTGGCTGATGTTACTTCAGCATTAAATAACGAAGGCTCTTCGTGCGTCCTTAATTATCGTTCGATCAATTTGACATGAAATGTGGCTTTTAGGAACACATAATTAGGGACAATTTTTGTAGAATTTATTGAAGACTTTTATTTATTAACCAACAATAAGCACTGTTTTCTAAATAAAAGCTTCTGCATAACACTTTTGGAATTCTTTTCCTATTGGAGAGGAAATAAATTACGAGGGTTACGTGCTGATGCAGAAGGTATATCTACACACCCAGACCTTCCACGAAGTAACACACAACGAGTTATAAAACCAATTAAAATCTCATGACACGGGAGATAGTATTTGCTCTGGGTTAGTGAGGCGCTGTATAATCCCTACTGGTCAAGCACCCCCCATAATAAAATTCTGGATTAGTGACTGACTGACAGGATAATGCGAGATTTTTAATGGCTAAGTATCAGAGTATTCGAACGCGGCAGAAGTGGGGTCCTGCAAGGATAGTTTTCGGTCCAGTCCTGCTCCTAGTAGACACAGTTAAAGAATAACAGGAAATTAGGGAGACACTGAGTACACGTGATCGTTTGTCTAAGGCTTTCAGACGCTAGATAAATTAGACATCCTTAAACTAAAAGAATTTTTGCATGAAAAATGATACAATAACAAGAAAGAAGAATATAAAACTCTATGGAAAGAGGCGTTAAGAACATAAGAAAGGAGGAACACTGCAGCAGGCCTCTTGGCCCATACTAGGCAGGTCCTTTACAATCCATCCCGCTAACAAAACATTTGCCTAACCCAATTTTCAATGCTACCCAAGAAATAAGGTCTGATAACTATCCACTAATATATGCAAGTCCCGCTCAAATCCAACCCCTCTCGAAGGAAATAAATGGTATAAAATACCGACACAATGGCAATATAAACACAAATGCAGTATAATGTGATCCTTTATTGACTACGTTTAGCCCACTGTGTGGGCGAAACGTAGTCAATAAAGGATCACATTATACTGCATTTGTGTTTATATTGCCAACCCCTCTCGCTCATGTATTTATCCAACCTAAATCTGAAACTACCCAAGGTTTTAGCCTCAATAACCCAACTAGGTAGACTGTTACACTCATCAACTACCCTATTTCCAAACCAATACTTTCCTATATCCTTTCTAAATCTAAACTTGTCCAATTTGAATCCATTATTGCGGGTTCTCTCTTGGAGAGATATCCTCAAGACCTTATTTATATCCCCTTTATTAATACCCAACTTCCACTTATACACTTCGATCATGTCTCCCCTCATTGTGATGAATGGTTTGAAAAACCGACAAGTTGAACGTAGAAAGTAGAATGTACATTCTACATGACTGATGGACTGAACACATCGACTCCAGGCTGAGGGACTAATTACCTCAAACTCTTCCTCTCCTTACACCTTTCTACTTTGTATTGGACTGATGAAGCCACTGTGTGGCGAAACGTTTCCTGAATAAAGATTCCCATGTGTTGCATAAGTGTCTCAAGTGAATGTAGTTTAAGAGTCTTCAATCGTTCTTCATAAGGAAGATTTCTAATGCTATGTATTAATTTAGCCATTCTCCGCTGAATGTTTTCTAACGAATTTATATCCATTCTGTAATATGGAGACCAGAACTGAGCTGCATAATCTAGGTGAGACCTTACTAATGATGTATAAAGCTGCAGTATAACCTCTGGACTTCTGTTGCTTACACTTCTTGATATAAATCCCAATAATCTATTTGCCTTATTACGTACGCTTAGGCATTGCTGTCTTGGTTTAAGGTTGCTGCTTACCATAACCACCAAATCCTTTTCGCAATCTGTACGGCTAAGTTCTACATTATTTAATTTGTAAGTGCTAGGGTTATGGACACTCCCGAGCTTCAGAACCTTGCATTTATCTGCATTGAACTGCATCTGCCACTTTTCTGACCAAGAATAGTTTGTCTAAATCCTCCTGGAGTTCCCTAACATCTACGTTTGAATCAATTATCCTACCTATCTTTGTGTCATCGGCGAATTTGCTCATATCACTAGTAGTACCCTGTGGTACGCCACTTGTTACAGATTCCCACTCGGATTTAACCCCATTTAAGCATACTCTCTGCTTCCTATTAGTGAGCCATGACTCGATCCATGACAGCACTTTTCCCCCAGTGCCATGAGCTGCCGCTTTCTTTAACTAAAATCTAAATAAACAATATCGAATTCTTTACCATGATCAATGACCTCAAAAGCTTTACTGAAGAAGGTTAATAAATTAGTTAGGCAGGAACGGCCCCTCATGAATCCATGCTGAGTATCATTAATCAAGCTGTGCTCATCGAGATGGCTTCTTATATTATCAGCTATAATTGACTAGTGATTTGCCTACAATTGAGGTTAGGCTTACTGGGCGGTAATTTGACGGTAACGACTTATCCCCCTCTTTAAAAATAGGAATTACATTAGCCATCTTCAACATATCAGACACTACACCTGTTTGAAGAGAAATATTAAAAATATTAGTAAATGGTTCACAAAGTTCCATTTTACACTTTTTAAGAATCCTGGAAAAAAGTTAATCAGGGCCCGGGGATTTATTTTGCTTCATACGGTCTATCTGTTTGATAACCATTTCGCTAGTGACTGATATTGCATAATTTGTCGTCTTCAAGCCCACTATAAAAATTTATTACTGGGATACTGTTAGTGTCTTCCTGAGTGAAAACTGAAAGAAAATAATTATTAAGAATAGAGCACATTTCATTCTTCTTGTCAGTAAGATGTCCATAGTTATTTTTAAGGGGACCTATCTTATCTGTAACTTTTGTTCTATAAACCTGAAAAAAACTTTTTTGGGTTAGTTTTCGAATCCCTAGCAATTTTAATTTCATAGTCCCGTTTAGCTTTTCTTATTCCCTTTTTAATGTCCCTCAATGTCAATATACTGATTCATAAGATGACCCTCACCTCTTTTAATGTGCCTATAAATTCCTTTTTTCTATTCGATCTAATTTCATTATACGGGATAAATGTTCTTTGGGCAGCATGTACAGTGTTTAGAAAGCTGTCATATTGATAGCTTTCTTCGTTACCTCAGTCAACAGATGATAAGTGTTCTCTAAGCCCATTGTAATCTGCTAAGCGAAAATCTGGGACTGTTACTGAGTTATCCCTACTATCATACTTCCAGTCAATGCTAAAGGTAATTGATTTGTGGTCGCTAGCACCCAGTTTCTCTGAAATTTCTAAATTATTAACAAGTGATTCCTTGTTTGCCAGAACCAAGTCAAGGAGGTTATTACCCCTTGTAGGTTCGGTCACAAACTGCTTCAAAAACAATCCTGAACTACTTCTACAAAGTCATTAGATTCAAAATTCCCTGTCAAAAAATCCAGTCAATCTGACTAAAGTTAAAGTCTCCTAGAATTACAACGTTATCGTGTCTTGTGGCCTTAACAACTTCCTCCCACAGTAGTCTTCCTTGGTCCCTATCTAAGTTTGGGGGACGGTATATCACACCTAAAATAAATTTTTCATGCCCCTCTGAAAATTCTACCCAAACAGACTCAGTAGGTGTTTCGGACTTTATATCAGTTTTTATGCAACAATTTAAACGATCTCGGACATAGAGTGCCACCCCATCCCCCTTCCGATATTTCTGTCTATTTGGAACAATTTAAAACCCTGAATGTGAGATTCAGCAGGCATGTCCCTATTTTTCATATTAAACCACGTCTCAGTCACGGCGAGAGATTTTTACACACAAAAAAGCTAATGGATTATTGGAACAGTACCTACCCACATGTTGCTAACACCAAAACAATTCAGTTTTTAATTAAGAACTAGTTTAATAAATAATTAGCAAACAAAGGACTAAACTAGATTCAGTAGAGGGACCGAGTAGTCACAATGGCTATAACCACTGGCACCTTTTTCCAGAACTACCCAGGATCACTTATGGCAAAGGACCATTTATATCATATCTTTCCTTCTTGTAGTACGATTTAGTAAGATAAAAATAATGGTAACTGGAGCCTTCAACTATAGTATAAGATACAGTGTCGAGGCTGACTTTAACCACTGACAGTCTGCAACTGCTGTGGATCTGTAGTTGACTATAGACCACCCTGAGGCACATTAATTAGTGGTATCACGCGTTATATTACCGTAATTGCATCAGTTGAAGTCCACGCTTAAAAGCTACCATAAACTTTTTTTTTTATCAAGACGTAGTATTTTTTCCCAAATGTTTACTGCGATGGAAAGAGGAGAGTAGGGAGAGACCCTTCTGCTATTCAATATTGTCTTAAATGTCTGAAAAAGAGGTAGAAAAAGAGGTAGCCTCGGTATTGACTACAAAGCATTTATCATCATTTTTTTTGTTCTCCTGTATCCAGTACATTCCTCCCTGTCTGTCTGTCTGTCTGTCTGTCTGTCTCCCTCTTTCTACTTCAAGTACCTGGTTGTGACAGACTACTTTAATATAGCCAGATCCATGGAAGTCTCTTGCGTGTTCCTACCCCAATATAAAATGTAAAAGAGAAATAACTCTCCTAATTCAGTACAGTTCTTTGGAGAGAAAGAGAGAGAGAGAGAGAGAGAGAGAGAGAGAGAGAGAGAGAGAGAGAGAGAGAGAGAGAATAATTGATGTAGGAGCACATAGGAGAGACCGACAACAACAGACTTGACTGTCTATATTTAGGTTACCTGCGGATGACCTGAACTATTTTAGCCATTGTTATGTTTGTCAGATGAGGTCATGAGAGTACAGCAGGTTCTCGCCCTCCACACATACTGCCAGCTGTGACAGACTGGGCGAGGAAGTACTGAAAGTCGTCCAGCACATTGATGAGAGAGGAAGTGAAGTCTTTTCCATTCTACAACTACTGTTATTTCGATTATTATCACTGCTACCGCTTTCACTACCTCTGCTTCTACCACCAGTTCTACCGCTTTCACTACCTCTGCTTCTACCACCAGTTCTACCGCTTTCACTACCTCTACCACCAGTTCTTCCACTACAACTACTGCATTTTGCTGCTGGGAGTCAGGAATCTGCACATGCATTTAAGTCTCAGTTGAAAGCATATCTCTTTCCTGAGCATACAGTCCCGATGATCACATTGTTATTCTTCAATATAAACTGTATTATTTTCTTTATCATAGTTATATTTATGCTGAATTTCTCGAATGAACAAGCATTCAAGAATAATAAAATCCTAAATTATATTATTATTATTATTATTAGTAGTAGTAGTAGTAGCAGTAGTAATAGAAGTATTATAAAGTACAGTAAGGGCTTAACAGCCAGTGCACTTTGTTCTTGTATCCAGCTTTTCCCGTCTCTCCTGTAAGATGGTAATTTCTTGAAATATCAAGGAAGCAGATATCGTCCACTGGTAATTAGAATTGGTAATAAGAGCTTTGATGATAACTCGCGTTTAATGAGACCTCACCAGCGGCTCAGGACTGTCGGAAGGACTCACAGACATCAACTAGTTGTCATGGAAAAGTCCACCAACTGGCCTCAGTATCCAGGTAGTCTCTCGAATTCCCAGTGAAACTACGTTTCTCCAAATTATAGTCAGTATTATTGCAGCAGAAGTTTTATTTTTATAATTATTATTAAACTCAATGGAAGCTGTAAAACCGTAAGGTTTACTCTGCACTTGGGGAATTGAAGGTAATCACGTTTGAAGAATCAGACATGACAAGAGCCCTACCATTTCTAAAAGAAATTCTTGTTTTGTTCCTCTTAAAACATCGGTTAACAAGGTGTTCCACTGGTTTAAAACTGTTGGCAAAGTGACCCTGCGCACTTTTGTGTGGTATCTCCTGCCCAGAAGGTTCATATAGTTATTCTGTATAATTTTTCCTTAACTATAAAGCTTTCTTGCTCTTCTAAATCTCTTTGTTTCATATTTCTTAAATAAATTAGAAAGCGAAACAGAAACGAGGAATATATATATATATATATATATATATATATATATATATATATATATATATATATATATGTCGTGCCGAATATGTAAAACTGGTCAATTAGCAAGAACTCATTTAAAATTAAGTCCTTTCTAAAATTTTCTCTTATACGTTTAAAGATGTATTTTTTTTAATGTTGATGTAAAAATTTATAATTTTGGACCAAAAGGAACTTAGAAAACTTACCTAACCTTATTGTAACAAGCTCAATTTATTTTTAACTAACCCAACTAAATATATTTTAGATTTGTTTACAGTAATTTAATACTAAACAAACACAGTGAAATATATTTTTTTCGTTAGGTTCAGAATGATTTTGGCGATATTATTGCATACACAAATTTTCACTTGTCCTATATGGCAAGATGAGCGTTGCTATTTAAGCCAAGATCGCAAGTTCTGCCTATTCGGCAAGACATATATATATGTATATATATATATATATATATATATATATATATATATATATATATATATATATATATATATATATATATATATATATATATATATATATATATATATATACAACAAAACTGCGCTAGCCAAGGATTCGAACCCATGTTGTACTGGCCTGCCTCATGGTAAGCGAGAACCACATGACGCTTTAAACCACAGAACCACCCAACTCTACAAGAATGGCGCAGCCAGCATGCAGCTAGCTGTTGGCCCGCCATCCGAGGGCATAAGGAGGTGTGGGAGCTTCTAAGCTAATTTCATGAGGTTCTCGCTTACCATGAGGCAGGCCAGTACAACATGGGTTCGAATCCTTGGCTAGCGCAGTGTTGTTATTGATCAATACCACTCGTTCGTGGTTACAATAATATATAAATGCTACTCGTGAGGCTAGTACACCAAAAAGGGATGAGAATGAAAATAGCTTAGAAGCTCCCACACCTCCGTATGCCTTCGGATGGCGGCCCAACAGCTAGCTGTGTGCTGGCTGCGCCATTCTTGTAGGGTTGGGTGGTCCTGTGGTTTAAAGCGTCATGTGGTTCTCGCTTACCATGAGGCAGGCCAGTACAACATGGGTTCGAATCCTTGGCTAGCGCAGTGTTGTTATTGATCAATACCACTCGTTCATGGTTACAATAATATATACATATATATATATATATATATATATATATATATATATATATATATATATAAAATTGTGTGTGTGTGTGTCGTGCCGAATAGGCAGAACTTGCGATCTTGGCTTAAATAGCAACGCTCATCTTGCCATATAGGACAAGCGAAAATTTGTGTATGCAATAATTTCGCCAAAATCATTCTGAACCTAACGAAAAAAATATATTTCACTATGTTTGTTCAGTATTAAATTATTGTAAACAAATCTAAAATATATTTAGTTGGGTTAGGCTAAAATAAATTGTTCTTTTTACAATAAGGTTAGGTAAGTTTTGTAAGTACCTTTTGGTGCAAAATTAAAATTTTTTACATTAACATAAATCAAAAACTATATCTTTAAACTTATAAGAGAAAATTTTAGAAAGGACTTAATTTTAAATGAGTTCTTGCTAATTGACCAGTTTTACATATTCAGCACGACATACATAATATATATATATATATATATATATATATATATATATATATATATATATATATATATATATATATATATATATATATATATATATATATATATATATATATATATATATATATTATCACAATGGCCGATTCCCACCAAGGCAGGGTGGCCCAAAATAGAAAAACTTTCACCATCATTCACTCCATCACTGTCTTGCCAGAAGGGCGCTCTACACTACAGTTTTTAAACTGCAACATTAACACCCCTCCTTCAGAGTGCAGGCACTGTACTTACCATCTCCAGGACTTAAGTCCGGCCTGCCGGTTTCCCTGAACCCCTTCATAAATGTTACTTTGCTCACACTCCAACAGTACGTCAAGTATTAAAAACCATTTGTCTCCATTCACTCCTATCAAACACGCTCACGCATGCCTGCTGGAAGTCCAAGTCCCTCGCACACAAAACCTCCTTTACCCCCTCCCTCCAACCTTTCCTAGGCCGACCCCTACCCCGCCTTCCTTCCATTACAGACTGATACACTTTTGAAGTCACTCTGTTTCGCTCCATTCTCTCTACATGTCCGAACCACCTCAACAACCCTTCCTCAGCCCTCTGGACAACAGTTTTGGTAATCCCGCACCTCCTCCTAACTTCCAAACTACGAATTCTCTGCATTATATTCACACCACACATTGCCCTCAGACATGACATCTCCACTGCCTCCAGCCTTCTCCTCGCTGCAATATTCATCACCCATGCTTCACACCCATCTAAGAGCGTTGGTAAAACTATGCTCTCATACATTCCCCTCTTTGCCTCCAAGGACAAAGTTCTTTGTCTCCACAGACTCGTAAGTGCACCGCTCACCCTTTTCCCCTCATCAATTCTATGATTCACCTCATCTTTCATAGACCCATCCGCTGACACGTCCACTCCCAATATCTGAATATATATATATATATATATATATATATATATATATATATATATATATATATATATATATATATATATATATATATATATATATATATATATGTATATATCGACTGAATTAAGTACATAGAAAGAGCAGTCTTATTGTTTATAGTCGAACCAACAAAAGAGCCAGTAAAGGAATTTGTTGACGTTTCGAGAAACCAGGTCTATAAATAAAAAATAAACATCTGTGATTACAAAACTAGGAAGTTAAAAACATTTTAAAAACGTTTAAGAAGCTTAAAAATAATAGGAGTTAAAAATAAATCCAAAAAATACTTTATTAATAAAAATATATACATAGCATCTCTCATGAGTTCCTGCGAGTCCGGGGATCGATTCCCATGACGAGTGAAACGTTCGGCATGTTTCCTTACCCCTGATGCCCCTGTTCACCTAGCCATATGTAAGTACCTGGGTGTTAGGCGACTGTTGTGGGTCGCATCCTGGGAAACAAGATTAACCTAAGTTGCCCGAAATACTCTGTATAACCAGAGACTTTCAATGCAATACGCTAAGAATGGAAACAAGATATGTAATAGTTGTACCATGTATTTGTAGAAATAGTTTATTATCGTTATTATTATAACTACAGAAAGAGAGGGACACAGAAAGACAAAGAGCCTCGTTACAACGGTGGACTACAATTATTCTCACATTCAATACACGACAACAGAATTATTGAAAGCTGACCCAATAATTGATGCAGTATTTCGGCGACACTATAGAGCTGAGTATACAACTAGCAGATAATCTGAGTATTATTGAGAGCGCGATAACTGAAAGAGAGTCGTCAGTGATGACGAAGTTCGAAACTCCGTTAACAGAGATGAACTGTGTTTGCAATGAAGAAAGCAATTAGGTAACACCAGAAGGAGGGAGAGACTCTGACTCGAAGCTAGGGAAGGACTTTTCATCTGAGGAATTAACAGTCATAATTATCTTTTCCTATGAGCATTCCTGATTACGTCCCATGATCTAGGAACTACATGGCCCCTGTGGGTTTACTGCTTTTCATGTATTTAAATAATAAAATTAATAGTTATAAATACTGTAGCAATAATTCTATAATTAATATAAAAATAAAAGCATTAATAAAGTAATAAAAATAATGATAAATAAATTATAACTCAGCAAACACAACAAAAACTATATAACTCAGCAAGCACAATAAATACGGTAAACAAAACAACAACAAAATAACAATGTATAGGAGGAGCGTAGTTCATTATAGCTACCCGATACACAATGCAGGAAATTACTGAATTATAGGACTATTATACGAGCCTTATTATAGGAGGAGCAGAGTGCCTCATTATAGATTATCCGATTATAAAAAGAGCGAGGAAATCTGAAGCTTATTTCTGGGCAGCAACAAGTCCCCGGGAATTAGCATACTAGAGTGAAATCTGTAACTCGTGGAGATGAGAAATTGATTTTATTCCTATCTTCTTATCGCTTTCAGGGGAAGGTGCTAGGATAGCAAGGGATCAAACAGGGCTTGGGAAAGGGAAGGGGGGAATAGATTTCTTTCCCGTGGATGAGAGAGGCAGCCCCCACCTCCCAAGACTGAAACCGAAGGCCCTTCTGCAGCACCATGAAGTTGAACGTGTGGATAGTCTGGGGACGTGAAAATACACGCTTATATGCAGTAGGTACCTTCATGAACGACAAAGTTCAGGTCCATTCATGGGCGAAACGTTTTGGTTAATGAAGATTTCAGTTGCATCCAAGTGCCAGTAAGTTCACTTCCTTGATGTTTACGTAATATTGTCTGTACCAAAATTACATGATGTTGCTGTATCAGACAGGTATTCTTAGATCTTAGAGCAAAGTTGTATTATACATCACCAGGAAACCTTGGTCACAGAATGTTTTCTATAACTCCATCACTACATCTCTGGTCCACCCTATAAACATGACCTATTTCCAGTAGTGAGCTCTCTCCCACATGTGACCACTTCTGCAACTGCTTCATCTCTCTACTTTATCCTCTGTAATACTCTTCTTTCCCATACCTCAGTATTAAATTTAAAAAAGCTTGCTACGCAAGCGAAACATCTCGTCAATAAAGACCCAGGCGTTGCACATGTGACTATTTTATCATCCTGACGGCATTATATACTTTTGAATTTGCGGGCTAATTCAATGGAGCAAAAGCTCTTCACCACCAGTATCTGAGCATCTCACTCGAAGCGATAGGACCAAAATCTTGCTTGAAGTGTCTATTATATATATATATATATATATATATATATATATATATATATATATATATATATATATATATATATATATATATATATATATATATATATATATATATATATGCAATAAGATCACAGTAAACAGGTGATTTTAAAATATGCAAAACAACCACTCTGAAAGAATAGAGAAATTCCAAGCGCTTTCGTGACTACTCACATTATCAAGGAACTATCAAGCAAGTCCATGGTCGACAGGAATATAATTGAATCTTGTTTCATAAAAAGCAGTTTTGACAATAATATGAATATTTCCTTTGGATTATATAAATTAGATCCATTTATAATTAATAGAATTTGGGAAGAATTTAATAATACACTGGACAAATAAATAGCTTGGGGGTGAGTTTTGCAAAGGACCTATCCAAGTTGGCTCGCCGCGCGTCACGTGTTTAACCGTTGTGGGATCTGATAGTGAGGTGCTGGCCGGACCCCTTATATAGTTTCCTTGGATGCTTCACTTTCATAGTTCCTTGATAATGTGAGTAGTCACGAAAGCGCTTGGAATTTCTCTATTCTTTCAGAGTGGTTGTTTTGCATATATATACATATGTATACATATATATATATATATATATATATATATATATATATATATATATATATATATATATATATATATATATATATATATATATTTATACGTATATACTTCTAAGCTGTTGTATCTGGGCACCTCTGCAAAAAACAGTGATTATGTGTGAGTGAGTTGAAAGTGTTGAATGATGAAAGTATTTTCTTTTTGGGGATTTTCTTTCTTTTTGGGTCACCCTGCCTCGGTGGGAGACGGCCAACTTGTTTTATATATATATATATATATATATATATATATATATATATATATATATATATATATATATATATATATATATATATATATATATATATCTATATATATATATATATATATATATATATATATATATATATATATATGTATAAATGTATATATATATATATGTATATATATGTATAAATGTATATATATATATATATATATATATATATATATATATATATATATATGTATAAATGTATATATATATATATATATATATATATTTATAAATATATATATACATATATATATTTATATATATATATATATATATATATATATATATATATATATATATATATATATATATATATATATAAAACAAGTTGGCCGTCTCCCACCGAGGCAGGGTGACCCAAAAAGAAATAAAATCCCCAAAAAGAAAATACTTTCATCATTCAACACTTTCACCTCACTCACACATAATCACTGTTTTTTGCAGAGGTGCCCAGATACAACAGCTTAGAAGTATATACGAATAAAGATACATAACATGTACCTCCAAACTGCCAATATCCCGAACCCCTCCTTTAGAGTGCAGGCATTGTACTTCCCATTTCCAGGACTCAAGTCCGGCTATATAAAAATAACCGGTTTCCCCGAATCCCTTCACTAAATATTACCCTGCTCACACTCCAACAGCTCGTCAGGTCCCAAATACCATTCGTCTCCATTCACTCCTATCTAACACGCTCTCGCACGCTTGCTGAAAATCCAAGCCCCTAGCCCACAGAACCTCCTTTACCCCTTCCTTCCAACCTTTTCGAGGACGACCCCTACCCGGCCTTCCTTCCCCTACAGATTAATACGCTCTCCATGTCATTCTACTTTGATCCATTCTCTCTAAATGACCAAACCACCTCAACAACCCCTCTTCTGCCCTCTGACTAATACTTTTATTAACTCCACACCTTCTCCTAATTTCCACACTCCAAATTTTCTGCATAATATTTACACCACACATTGCCCTTAGACAGGACATCTCCACTGCTTCCAATCGCCTCCTCGCTGCAGCATTTACAACCCAAGCTTCACACCCACATAAGAGTGTTGGTACTACTATACTTTCATATTTTCCCTTCTTTGCCTCCATAGATAACGTTTTTCGTCTCCACATATACCTCAACATACCACTAGCCTTTTTTCCCTAATCAATTCTGTGATTAACCTCATCCTTCATAAATCCATCCGCCGACACGTCAACTCCCAAATATTTGAAAACTTTCACTTCTTCCATACTCCTCCTCCCCAATTTGATATCCAATTTTTCTTTTATCTAAATCATTTTATGCCCTCATCACCTTACTCTTTTCTATGTTCACTTTCAACTTTCTACCTGCACACACTCCCAAACCTTTGCATTTTTTCTTTAGAATCTCCCATAAGCACAGTATCATCAACAAACAGTAACTGTGTCAATTCCATTTTGTATTTGATTCCCCAAAATTTAATCCAACCCCTCTACCGAACACCCTAGCATTTACGTCAATAAAAAACTTCCCTACCTTTATCTAAATACTGTTCATATATATAATTCATGTAAACTCTTGATCTACACATCCCCTACCCACTCTAAAACCTCCTTGCTCATCCGCAATCCTACATTCTGTCTTACAGCTAATTCTTTCAATAATAACCCTACCGTACACTTTTCCTGGTATACTCAGTAAACTTTTTCCTCTATAATTTTGACAATCTCTTTTGTCCCCCTTCCCTTTATATAAAGGGACTATACATGCTCTCAGCCAATCCCTAGGTACCTTCCCCTCTTTCCTACATTTATTAAACAAAAATACTAACCACTCCAACACTATATTCCCCTTGCTTTTAACATTTCTGTCATGATCCCATCAGTTCCAGCTGCTTTACCCCCTTTCATTCTACGTAAAGCCTCACACACCTCCCCCACACTCACATCCTGCTCTTCTTCACTCCTAAGAGACGGTATACCTCCCTGGCCAGTGCATGAAATTACCGCCTCCCTTTTTTCGTCGACATTTAAAAGTTCCTCAAAATATTCTCGCCATCTACCCAATACCTCCCTCTCCCCATCTACTAACTCCCCTACTCTGTCTTTAACTGACAAATCCATTTGTTCCCTAGGCTTTCTTAACTTGTTTAACTCACTCCAATTTTTTTTCTTATTTTCATTAAAATTTCTTGACATTGCCTCTCCCACTCTATCATCCGCTCTTTTTTTGCACTCTCTCACCACTCTCTTCACCTTTCTTTTACTCTCTATATACTCTACTCTTCTTATAGCACTTCTGCTTTGTAAATACCTCTCGTAAGCTAACTTTTTCTCTTTTATCACACCCTTTACTTCATCATTCCACGAAGCAATGCTCTTACCTCCTGCATCCACTCTCTATAACCACAAACTTCTGCCCCACATATTAATACTACATTTTTAAAACAATTCCAACCCTCTTCAACTCCCCACCTACTCACATTTGCACCAGCCCACCTTTCTGCCAATAGTTGCTTATATCTCACCCGAACTTCTTCCTCCTTTAGTTTATATACACATTCACCTCCCTGTTACTTGTTGTTGCCATTTTCCTCTTTTCCCATCTACCTCTTACTCTAACTGTAGCTACAACTAAAAATGATCCGATATATCAGTTGCCCCTCTATAAACGTGTACATCCTGGAGCCTACCAGTCAACCTTTTATCCACCAATATATAATCTAACAAACTACTTTCATTACGTGCTACATCATACCTTGTATATTTATTTATCCTCTTTTTCATCAAATATGTATTACTTATTAACAAACCTCTTTCTACACATAGCTCAATTAAAGGCTCCCCATTTTCATTTGCCCCTGGCACCCCAAATTTACCTACTACTCTCTCCACAACATTTTTGCCCACTGTAGCATTGAAATCCCCAACCACCATTACTCTCACACTTGGTTCAAAGCTCCCCACGCATTCACTCAACATTTCCCAAAATCTCTCTCCTCTACACTTCTCTCTTCTCCAGGTGCATATACGCTTACTATAACCCACTTTTCACATCCAACCTTTATTTTACTCCACATAATCCTTGAATTAATTCATTTATAGGCCCTCTTTTCCTGCCGTAGCTTATCCTTCAACATTATTTCTACTCCTTCTTTAGCTCTAACTCTATTTGAAATCTCTGACCTAATTCCATTTATTCTTCTCCACTGAAACTCTCCCACCCCCTTCAGCTTTGTTTCACTTAAAGCCAGGACATCCAGCTTCTTCTCATTCATAACATCCACAATCATCTCTTTCTTATCATTCGCACAACATCCACGCACATTCAGACTTCCCACTTTGACAATTTTCTTCCTATTCTTTATAGTAATTATTACAGAAAAAGGGGTTACTAGCCAATTGTTCCCGGCATTTTAGTTGACTTTTACAACACGCATGGCTTACGGAGGAAAGGTTCTTATTCCATTTCCCCATGGATATAAAAGGAAAAGCAATAAGAACAAGAACTATTAAGATAAAATCAAAGAAAACTCAGATGAGTGTGTATAAATAAACGTGCACATGCATGTGTAGTGTGACCTAAGTGTAAGTAGAAGTAGCAAGACTTACCTGTAATCTTGCATATTTATGAGACAGGCAAAAGACACCAGCAATCCTACCATCATGTAAAACAATTACAGGCTTTCGTTTTACACTCACTTGGCAGGACGGTAGTACCTCCCTGGGTGGTTGCTGTCTACCAACCTATATATATATATACAGTGGACCCTCGAATTTAGTCGTGCCTTTTCTGTATGCAAAACTATTTTTATTATCAATGAAATGTATTTTTTGTTAATATTTCCCATAGGAAATAATGTAAATCCAATTAAACCATTCCAGACACCCAAAAATATTAACAAAAATACATTTTATAGATAATAAAAATAGTTTTGCATACAGAAAAGGCAGGACTAAATTCGAGGGTCTACTGTATATATATACATACATATATATATATATATATATATATATATATATATATATATATATATATATATATATATATATATATATATGTATATGCAGGAAGATCACAGTAAACAGGTGATTTCAGAATATGCAAAACAACCACTGTGAAAGAATAGAGAAATTCCAAGCGCTTTCGTGACTACTCACATTATTTATATATATATATATATATATATATATATATATATATATATATATATATATATATATATATATATATATATATATATATATATATATATATATATATATATATATATATATATATATATATATATATATATATATATATATATATATATATATATATATATATATATATATATATGTATGTATATATATATATATATATATATATATATATATATATATATATATATATATATATATATATATATATATATATATATACATCTAGGTTTTTCTCCTTTTTCTAAATAGCTCTTGTTCTTCTTTATTTCTTCTATTGTCCATAGGGAATTGGAAAAGAATCTTTCCTCCGTAAGCCATGCGTGTCGTATGAGGCGACTAAAATGCCGGCAGCAATGGGCTAGTAACCCCTTCTCCTGTAGACATTTACTAAAAAAGAGAAGAAGAAAAACTTTATAAAACTGGGATGCTTGAATGTCCGTGGATGTAGTGCGGATGCCAAGAAACAGATGATTGCTGATGTTATGAATGAAAAGAAGTTCGATGTCCTGGCCCTAAGCGAAACAAAGCTGAAGGGGAGAGGGGAGTTTCGGTGGGGGGAAATAAATGGGATTAAATCTGGAGTATCTGAGAGAGTTAGAGCAAAGGAAGGGATAGCAGTAATGTTGAAGGATCAGTTATGGAAGGATAAAAGAGAATATGAATGTGTAAATTCAAGAATTATGTGGATTAAAGTGAAGGTTGGATGCGAAAAGTGGGTCATATTAAGCGTGTATGCACCTGGAGAAGAGAGGAATGTGGAGGAGAGAGAGAGATTTTGGGAGATGCTAAGTGAATGTATAGGAGCCTTTGAACCAAGTGAGAGAGTAATTGTGGTAGGGGACCTGAATGCTAAAGTAGGAGAAACTTTTAGAGAGGGTGTAGTAGGTAAGTTTGGGGTGCCAGGTGTAAATGATAATGGGAGCCCTTTGATTGAACTTTGTATAGAAAGAGGTTTAGTTATAGGTAATACATATTTTAAGAAAAAGAGGATAAATAAGTATACAAGATATGATGTAGGGCGAAATGACAGTAGTTTGTTGGATTATGTATTGGTAGATAAAAGACTGTTGAGTAGACTTCAGGATGTACATGTTTATAGAGGGGCCACAGATATATCAGATCACTTTCTAGTTGTAGCTACACTGAGAGTAAAAGGTAGATGGGATACAAGGAGAATAGAAGCATCAGGGAAGAGAGAGGTGAAGGTTTATAAACTAAAAGAGGAGGCAGTTAGGGTAAGATATAAACAGCTATTGGAGGATAGAAGGGCTAATGAGAGCATAGGCAATGGGGTCGAAGAGGTATGGGGTAGGTTTAAAAATGTAGTGTTAGAGTGTTCAGCAGAAGTTTGTGGTTACAGGAAAGTGGGTGCGGGAGGGAAGAGGAGCGATTGGTGGAATGATGATGTAAAGAGAGTAGTAAGGGAGAAAAAGTTAGCATATGAGAAGTTTTTACAAAGTAGAAGTGATGCAAGGAGGGAAGAGTATATGGAGAAAAAGAGAGAGGTTAAGAGAGTGGTGAAGCAATGTAAAAAGAGAGCAAATGAGAGAGTGGGTGAGATGTTATCAACAAATTTTGTTGAAAATAAGAAAAAGTTTTGGAGTGAGATTAACAAGTTAAGGAAGCCTAGACAACAAATGTATTTATCAGTTAAAAATAGGAGAGGAGAGTTATTAAATGGAGAGTTAGAGGTATTGGGAAGATGGAGGGAATATTTTGAGGAATTGTTAAATGTTGATGAAGATAGGGAAGCTGTGATTTCGTGTATAGGGCAAGGAGGAATAACATCTTGTACGAGTGAGGAAGAGCCAGTTGTGAGTGTGGGGGAAGTTCGTGAGGCAGTAGGTAAAATGAAAGGGGGTAAGGCAGCCGGGATTGATGGGATAAAGATAGAAATGTTAAAAGCAGGTGGGGATATAGTTTTGGAGTGGTTGGTGCAATTATTTAATAAATGTATGGAAGAGGGTAAGGTACCTAGGGATTGGCAGAGAGCATGCATAGTTCCTTTGTATAAAGGCAAAGGGGACAAAAGAGAGTGCAAAAATTATAGGGGGATAAGTCTGTTGAGTACACCTGGTAAAGTGTATGGTAGAGTTATTATTGAGAGAATTAAGAGTAAGACGGAGAATAGGATAGCAGATGAACAAGGAGGCTTTAGGAAAGGTAGGGGGTGTGTGGACCAGGTGTTTACAGTGAAACATATAAGTGAACAGTATTTAGATAAGGCTAAAGAGGTCTTTGTGGCATTTATGGATTTGGAAAAGGCGTATGACAGGGTGGATAGGGGGGCAATGTGGCAGATGTTGCAGGTGTATGGTGTAGGAGGTAGGTTACTGAACGCAGTGAAGAGTTTTTACGAGGATAGTGAGGCTCAAGTTAGGGTATATAGGAAAGAGGGAAATTATTTCCCAGTAAAAGTAGGCCTTAGACAAGGATGTGTGATGCCACCGAGGTTGTTTATTATATTTATAGATGGGGTTGTAAGAGAAGTAAATGCGAGGGTCTTGGCAAGAATCACATAAAGTGGGAGTTGTCACAGTTGCTCTTTGCTGATGACACTGTGCTCTTGGGAGATTCTGAAGAGAAGTTGCAGAGATTGGTGAATGAATTTGGTAGGGTGTGCAAAAGAAGAAAATTAAAAGTGAATACAGGAAAGAGTAAGGTTATGAGGATAACAAAAAGATTAGGTGATGAAAGATTGGATATCAGATTGGAGGGAGAGAGTATGGAGGAGGTGAATGTATTCAGATATTTGGGAGTGGACGTGTAAGCGGATGGGTCTATGAAAGATGAGGTGAATCATAGATTTGATAAGGGGAAAAGGGTGAATGGTGCACTTAGGAGTCTGTGGAGACAAAGAACTTTGTCCTTGGAGGCAAAGAGGGGAATGTATGAGAGTATAGTTTTACCAACGCTCTTATATGGGTGTGAAGCATGGGTGATGAATGTTGCAGCGAGGAGAAGGCTGGAGGCAGTGGAGATGTCATGTCTGAGGGCAATGTGTGGTGTGAATATAATGCAGAGAATTCGTAGTTTGGAAGTTAGGAGGAGGTGCGGGATTACCAAAACTGTTGTCCAGAGGGCTGAGGAAGGGTTGTTGAGGTGGTTCGGACATGTAGAGAGAATGGAGCGAAACAGAGTGACTTCAAGAGTGTATCAGTCTGTAGTGGAAGGAAGGCGGGGTAGGGGTCGGCCTAGGAAAGGTTGGAGGGAGGGGGTAAAGGAGGTTTTGTGTGCGAGGGGCTTGGACTTCCAGCAGGCATGCGTGAGCGTGTTTGATAGGAGTGAATGGAGACAAATGGTTTTTAATACTTGACGTGCTGTTGAATGTGTAAGCAAAGTAACATTTATGAAGGGGTTTAGGGAAACCGGCAGGCCGGACTTGAGTCCTGGAGATGGGAAGTACAGTGCCTGCACTCTGAAGGAGGGGTGTTAATGTTGCAGTTTAAAAACTGTAGTGTAAAGCACCCTTCTGGCAAGACAGTGATGGAGTGAATGATGGTGAAAGTTTTTCTTTTTCGGGCCACCCTGCTTTGGTGGGAATCGGCAAGTGTGATTATAAATTTATATATATATATATATATATATATATATATATATATATATATATATATATATATATATATATATATATATATATATATATATAATATATATATATATATATATATATATATATATATATATATATATATATATATATATATATATATATATATTGATGTCTCGTTGTCCTCGCACTGCCTCACAGTGTCAGGTGCCTCGTTGGCCTCGCACTACCTCAGTGTCAGGTGCCTTGTTGGCCTCGCACTGCTTCACAGAGTCAGGTTCCTCGTTGGCCTCGCACTGCCTCACAGTGTCAGGTGCCTCGTTGACCCCACACTGCCTCGCAGAGTAATCACTTAACACCAGTAAAAACGGGATTTTTCTAGTGTGATCTCGATGTATCGCAGTACCATTATCTAAGTAAGTAATGGATGTCTGGAGCCCCCATGGATGAGGCACTTCCCTTTGGTAGTTTCAGAGCGACTAGAATGAGTATAGGGCCACTAGGATAAGTAACAGGGCCACTAGGATGAGTAACAGGGTCAAAAGAATGAGTAACAGGGCCACAAGGTTGAGTAACATGGCCACAGGGATGAGTAACATGGCCACACAGATGAGTAACAGGGCCAAACGGATGAGTAACAGAGCCACTATGATGAGTAACAGGGTAAAAAGAATGAGTAACAGGGCCACGCGGATGAGTAACAGAGCCACGCTGATGAGTAACAGGGCCACAAGGATGGGCAACAGGGCCACAAGGATGAGTAACAAGGCCACAAGGATGAGTAACAGGGCCACAAGGATGAGTAACAGGGCCACAAGGATGAGTAACAGGGCCACAGAGATGAATGTCAGACGTACCAGGTCCACAGACACAGCTGACCATGTATATGGTCGAGTTTAGCTTACTAAGGTCAGTGGGGCAGGCTTGACCGAGAGGCTCTGTACTGACGGCAGGAGCTTGACCACTTGACACCACGAGTTAAAGTAGACAGTTTGACAGCAGTGACTTCTTCTGATCCATCCTACAGGCAGGTCACAGCGCCTCTGCAAAATAGGCCTTACCAGAAAGGAAAAAGGAATTGCCGCCATACCTTGCGCTGATGGACCCTTGCTGGTTTGCCGCTTTATTGCTGATAGTGATGAAAAGAAAAATCTTCCACGTAGTGTAAAATCAATTTAGCTCACCGGCCGACTAGCTACCAAAGTGTCTAAAACACTGCCTACGACACTGCCTACGACACGGCCTACGACACTGCCTACGACACTAGTAGCAAGAGAACTTCACTATTAAAGGAAACACTGTCGACCTGAATGTGTACACTGAAGGAAAACAACACTGGTTACAAGTGACGGAATAGACATCACTGGTTACAAGTTATAGATGGGAAAAGCAACACTGTTCACAAGTTATAGATGGGAAAAGCAACACTGTTCACAAGTTATAGATGGGAAAAGCAACACTGTTCACAAGTTATAGATGGGAAAAACAACACTGGTTACAAGTTATAGATGGGAAAAACAACACTGGTTACAAGTTATAGATGAGAAAAACAACACTGGTTACAAGTTATAGATGGGAAAAGCAACACTGGTTACAAGTTATAGATGGGAAAAGCAACACTGGTTACAAGTTATAGATGGGAAAAACAACACTGGTTACAAGTTATAGATGGGAAAAACAACACTGGTTACAAGTTATAGGTGGGAAAAACAACACTGGTTACAAGTTATAGATGGGAAAAACAACACTGGTTACAAGTTATAGATGGGAAAAACAACACTGGTTACAAGTTATAGATGAGAAAAACAACACTGGTTGCAAGTTATAGATGGGAAAAGCAACACTGGTTACAAGTTATAGATGGGAAAAACAACACTGGTTACAAGTTATAGATGGGAAAAACAACACTGGTTACAAGTTATAGGTGGGAAAAACAACACTGGTTACAAGTTATAGATGAGAAAAACAACACTGGTTACAAGTTATAGATGAGAAAAACAACACTGGTTACAAGTTATAGATGGGAAAAACAACACTGATTACAAGTTATAGATGAGAAAAACAACACTGGTTACAAGTTATAGATGGGAAAAGCAACACTGGTTACAAGTTATAGATGAGAAAAACAACACTGGTTACAAGTTATAGATGGGAAAAGCAACACTGGTTACAAGTTATAGATGAGAAAAACAACACTGGTTACAAGTTATAGATGGGAAAAGCAACACTGGTTACAAGTTATAGATGGGAAAAGCAACACTGGTTACAAGTTATAGATGGGAAAAGCAACACTGGTTACAAGTTATAGATGAGAAAAACAACACTGGTTACAAGTTATAGATGGGAAAAGCAACGCTGGTTACAAGTTATAGATGGGAAAAACAACACTGGTTACAAGTTATAGATGAGAAAAACAACACTGGTTACAAGTTATAGATGAGAAAAACAACACTGGTTACAAGTTATAGATGGGAAAAACAACACTGGTTACAAGTTATAGATGGGAAAAACAACACTGGTTACAAGTTATAGATGAGAAAAAAAACACTGGTTACAAGTTACGGATAAGAAGATCACGTAAAAATTAAACTTACACCTTACCCAGGGTTCCTACTCAAGTTCGTTTTATGCGAATGCTCTAATAAACGATGTCCCTTTTCTGGCCGGAACTGCGTGAAAGTGCGAATTCGGCGCATGTGAACGGTGCAGAACGCATTGCAAATAATCCTTATGTAGAAATAAGTGTTGGCAGCCTGAGGGAGAGCTTAGAGATATCTAAAACTCTTACGGGTTTAGATATCCCTCTTCCCATCCAGTAGTGTAATGTATTGGGCCAGGAAGGTACAATGTATGAACCGAAGGATACTTAATTTTGAAATTCTTGAGTTGTGTAACGAATGTTTTGGTTAGTACCGGCGTCTTTGCAATTAAAAAGCCGGAATTTTACTGAATTATCAACAAAAAATTGTATTTCTGTAAATAAACAATAGCGACAATAAGATGAGTTAGGTATTTTTATTTCCTTGAGGTTTCGCCTACACAGTAGGTTTCTCCAGTTGAATACAAAGGTGACTAAATATGGAAACAACGGCAGCAGTTCATCAACCTTGAAGTAGTAGTTTTGAGGTGGTCAGTCCCTCAGCCTTGAGAAGTGTTCAGCTCCATAGTTTTGAACGTGTATATAAATGCCTGTTGACCAGGTTCCTGAGAAAGGATTAAATGCGACACCTTTGTTCAACACTTTGTACTACTAATACCATGATTGTTAATCCAGGTCGTTAACATCATGGAGAAACGTCTGATACATCTTTGATGTGTTTACGTAACCCAGGTTGAAGCTGTCGAACTCTAGCTCGAGTATGGGTAAGTACTCACCGAGTCGGGTTTGTTATAGTCGACATTGGGCTCGCGAGTCCACCTCTTCACTACTGAAATAGTACCCCGTGTTTGGTGTTTTAATCATACAATTTTCAACTTTTTAAAAAATATGTGTATTTGCGGTGAAGAGACGAGGCTAGGCTCCTGACCCCGCCTCATAAGCGGTGTGTGTTTACCTTTAATGTACAAGCTTGACAGAGGGATGGATGCGCACCTCCATAAGTCCCACGTCAACGGGTAGCCCTAGTGGTCAGAGCTTCTCCAAGCTGCAACGTAGTCAGCCACGCCCCTTGATCAATACATGTACACAACTGGACACCAATGGAAATAAAGTAACATTAACTTAATCGGGTTATCCAATGATACATTATAAATAATTAGCTTTTAAAATAACAATTGTTAACGTTTTGTATTATGTGTTAGAATTAAATACAAGAATGAAGTTACTTACCGCCCCATGTCAGGTATAAGTAACTCACAGTTGCTGAACGTGACTAGACACCAGTTGTCAGGTGTACTCAGCTGGCACAACCGACACTGTCAGGTGTACTCAGCTGGCACAACTCACTGTCAAGTGTAGTAAGCTTGTACAACTCACACTGTTAGGTGTAGAAAGCTTGTACAATTGACAATGGACACTGTCAGTTACACTCATTAATCTCGTTTATCGGACACTGTCAGTTTTTTTGTTACAGCAAATTGAACTTATCTTTTTGTTCACTTTCATTTGTGTGTGTGTGTGTGTGTGTGTGTGTGTGTGTGTGTGTGTGTGTGTGTGTGTGTGTGTGTGTGTGTGTGTGTGTGTGTGTGTGTGTGTGTGTGTGTGTGTGTGTGTGTAATTCGAGGACGTCTTTACCTATAAATGTTATAACAATATTCTCTTCCTTAGACAGGTGACGCTTCGATATGTAAAATAAAAATGCATTGATCCGCTATTTCATCGTAAATGACAGGTGTCGCTTGTGAGGAAGACACAGATGCCACCAGCACAGGACGAACCTCTCAACCAAACTCTCTCTTTTCTTGTGAACAGGTGCCGCTCGTAGCAACACAGTAGACACTTTACACCAGTAATCTTAATTTAAAAAGCCATCTACCCACTCACTCAGCAGCTATAATAAAACTGTCTCACGATAAACACACACTTGAGCACTGTGTCTTAAACTACTTCAGAAAATGACAAGAGTACATTTTTATAATCATAACGAAGAGCTAAATACGTAAGGGTCAGACAAGAGTACAGAATATATACCAAAGACATATGTGAACTGTTTAACCATTTTGCAGGATTTGATGCATATAAATGATGGTCTTTTGTAAAGGTAATAATTCTATAAATAAGACGCAGTAATCGAAAATACAATATTATCTATATATATAATGAAAGTTTAAACTGAAATATAATGTTACCTGTATAATAAAAAATCCAACGATGGAGTTAGTATAAGAAGCTGCGTATTAAATGTTTGGATTAAGTAGCTACTGTTTACATGAGGATTCATTCACAAGATGAGTAACGCTGCCATGTAAACTCTCACCTATGATGTAAATCTGAACTCATCAATATGATTTACACATAACCCACAAAAAGAAAAGGAAACCCATGACGATGGGGGTCGGTCCTGAACCTTCATGAAGTCACAAAATTTAGATGCGATTTAACAACAGTCGGGAACGAACCGGAACTCCTCATAAATTTCCTCTCGTAAATGCGGGTTATTTGTGAATTCTTTCAGCCGCGGAATTGTGTGGCTTTTATTTTCTAACACGAGTAGTGCCAGAGGGTAAAAATATAAAGTCCACCTGTTATCCAGTGGTAAATACCACATCCTCTCTCATACTCTCCCCGCCCAACAGGTGTGCTGGTCTCACACTCTCCCTACCCAACAGGTGTACTGGTCTCACACTCTCCCTACTCAACAGGTGTGATGGTCTTACACTCTCCCCGCCCAACAGGTGTGCTGGTCTCACACTCTCCCTACCCAACAGGTATGAAGGTCTTACACTCTCCCCGCCCAACAGGTGTACTGGTCTCACACTCTCCTTACTCAACAGGTGTACTGGTCTCACTCTCCCTACTCAACAGGTGTGATAGTCTTACACTCTTCCCACCCAACAGGTGTGATGGTTTCACACTCTCCCCACCCAACAGGTGTGCTGGTCTCACACTCTCCACACCAACAGGTGTGCTGGTCTCACACTCTCCCCACCCAGCAGGTGTGCTGGTCTCACACTCTCCCCACCCAATAACCGTCCTACTCTCCCCAGCAGTCGTCCTGGTAATATACACAGACTTTGCAAAAGCATTTGACAAATGCGATCATGGCGTAATAGCCCATAAAATACGTGCTAAAGGAATAACTGGGAAAGTGGGGAGATGGATCTTCAACTTCCTAACAAATCGAACACAAAGAGTAGTGGTCAACAGAGTTAAATCGGAGGCTGCCATAGTAAAGAGCTCTGTTCCACAAGGCACAGTACTAGCCCCCATCTTATTCCTTATCCTCATATCAGACATAGACAGAGATATACACCACAGCACCGTATCATCCTTTGCGGATGATACTAGGATCTGCATGAGGCTGTCATCTGCTGAGGACGCGGTTAACCTCCAAGAAGATATAAACAAAGTTTTCCAGTGGGCAACGGTAAACAATATGATGTTCAATGAGGACAAATTCCAACTACTCCGTTATGGAAAACTGGAGGAGATAATTACTAGAACAGAGTATGCTACTGACTCCGGCCATACAATAGAGCGGAAAAATAATGTAAGGGACCTGGGAGTAGTAATGTCTGAGGATCTCACTTTCAAGGATCACAACAGTGCCACGATCGCACGTGCAAAGAAAATGATAGGATGGATAATGAGAACTTTCAAAACGAGAGATACCAAGCCCATGATGATCCTTTTCAAATCACTTGTTCTCTCTAGGCTGGAATACTGCTGTACATTAACATCTCCATTCAAAGCAGGTGAAATCGCAGATCTAGAGAGTGTACAGAGATCCTTTACTGCACGTATAAGTTCTGTCAAGCACCTTATCTACTGGGAAAGCTTGGAAGCACTTGACTTGTACTCGTTGGAACGCAGGAGGGAGAGATATATCATAATCTACACTTGGAAAATCTTGGAAGGAATGGTCCCAAATCTGCACACAGAAATCACTCCCTACGAAAGTAAAAGACTGGGCAGGCAATGCAAAATGCCGCCAATAAAAAGTAGGGGCGCCATTGGTACACTAAGGGAAAACACCATAAGTGTCCGGAGCCCAAAACTGTTCAACAGCCTCCCATCAAGCATTAGGGGAATTGCCAATAAACCCCTGGCTGCCTTCAAGAGAGAGCTGGACAGATACCTAAAGTCAGTGCCGGATCAGCTAGGGCTGTGGCTCGTACGTTGGACTGCGTGCGGCCAGCAGTAACAGCCTAGTTGATCAGGCCCTGATCCATCGGGAGGCCTGGTCATGGACCGGGCCGCGGGGGCGTTGATCCCCGGAATAACCTCCAGGTAACCTCCAGGTAACCCAGCAAGTGTGTACAATAGAGGGTGTATGTGTAAGTGTATGACTGATTAGTTAATGATTTAATCAAACCATTAGTGGAATCCAGTCCCAGAAATCTGCGTTCCCATTTCTAGATAATTGAATTCTTACCTCTAATTCGATCCGGCAATGTAAGCCGATTGTAGGTGTAGTCGAATCTCTGGTGAACTGAAGACTCGTGGAAGACCCTTCATATGTGGCCAGAGCCAATAACGTATATAAATGCTCATTCATTGTACCGTCAATAGGCACTTAGTGTCGTGAAGTAGGGGTTGGGGGTTCTATAACTCGTTGCTCCAGTGGGGACACCTGAGACACCTATACAAGTCACTGGTCTGCAACCGGGTTTTGTAGGAGAGAAGATGCCGCCTATGACCGTGATGTGTGATCAAATTTATGTTGTAATGTGTTAACGAATGTTAGGGTCCTTCACTGCGCTAGCCTAGTGTAGGTAAGCCGTCCAATAACTAGGTTAACAGGTCGGCATAGAGTCTGGTCACCCGCCTCTTAACTCGTGTTTTTTTTTTTTTTTTTTTTTTTTTGTAACTGAAGCCTGGGTGCCCAGCGTGGGTAGGTGAAGTACCCTCCTTACTGACACATTTGGGACTTTTAATTTGTGATAAAGGGGGATAAATAAATGTGGCAACATTGAGTAGGCATACGTGGGTTTACTGCTCAATCTCGACTCTCTTGCTACCTCAATCCCCTCCCCTTCCTATCCTTTAACGGATACGGAAATCAGCTAACTTCCTGCTTTCCTACAACAGGTGTCATGGTTACATACTCTCCCCACCCAACAGGTGTCATGGTTACATACTCTCCCCACCCAACAGGTGTCATGGTTACATACTCTCCCCACCCAACAGGTGTCATGGTTACATACTCTCCCCACCCAACACGTGTCATGGTTACATACTCTCCCCACCCAACAGGTGTCACGGTTACATACTCTCCCCACCCAACAGGTGTCATGGTTACATACTCTCCCCACCCAACAGGTGTCATGGTTACATACTCTCCCCACCCAACAGGTGTCATGGTTACATACTCTCCCCACCCAACAGGTGTCATGGTTACATACTCTCCCCACCCAACAGGTGTCATGGTTACATACTCTCCCCACCCAACACGTGTCATGGTTACATACTCTCCCCACCCAACAGGTGTCACGGTTACATACTCTCCCCACCCAACAGGTGTCATGGTTACATACTCTCCCCACCCAACAGGTGTCATGGTTACATACTCTCCCCACCCAACAGGTGTCACGGTTACATACTCTCCCCACCCAACACGTGTCATGGTTACATACTCTCCCCACCCAACAGGTGTCACGGTTACATACTCTCCCCACCCAACAGGTGTCATGGTTACATACTCTCCCCACCCAACAGGTGTCACGGTTACATACTCTCTCCACCCAACAGGTGTCATGGTTACATACTCTCTCCACCCAACAGGTGTCATGGTTACATACTCTCCCCACCCAACAGGTATCATGGTTACATACTCTCTCCACCCAACAGGTGTCATGGTTACATACTCTCCCCACCCAACAGGTGTCATGGTTACATACTCTCCCCACCCAACAGGTGTCCTGGATACGTGGGAGAGACCTTCGCATCCTGACGGTGGGAAGGTACACTTACACAACAGACCTCCGCTACGAGGCGCTGCATCAGAATGGCACCAACCAGTGGACGCTGAGGATCAAGTCAGCCCAACCAAGGGACCAGGGCAACTACGAGTGCCAGATCAGCACTAAGCCAATCAAGGCCTTCACGACCTATCTACGAGTGCTGGGTGAGTGTGTGTGTGTGTGTGTGTGTGTGTGTGTGTGTGTGTGTGTGTGTGTGTGTGTGTGTGTGTGTGTGTGTGTGTGTGTGTGTGTGTGTGTGTGTGCGCTCCTTCAATACACAACTCCCAAAGTGTATCTTTCCAAGATCTTAACATTTTTTTTTGACCCCCATTTTAATGACCCCGTAACTACTGACCCCGCATCACTGACCCCGCATCACTGACCCCGCATCACTGACCCCGCACCACTGACCCCGCACCACCGATCTCGAACCGCTGACCCCGTGTTTCAGAGCCTCGTGGAGAGATCCTGGGCTCCCCGGACCTGTATGTACAGAAGGGCAGCATGATCAACCTGACCTGCGTCCTGTACGACCTGCCAGAGCCACCCCTCTACGTCCGCTGGTACCACAGCAACAAGCACCACAGCAACAGGGTAGGTCGCTGGTACCACAGCAACAAGCACCACAGCAACAGGGTAGGTCGCTGGTGCCACAGCAACAAGCACCACAACAACAGGGTAAGTCGCTGTTACCACAAAAACAGTACAGATTGATTAAAAAAAGAACTGTGGTCCTACAGTGTGCTGCTAACCTATTTTATGTCAGATATATTGTGGGAAAATCCACAGGGTGCTACTATCCTTATTCATTATGATAGTTACGTTATGGAAACACCCACAGTGTGCTGCTATCTTATTCTGCACGGTAGTTACACTGTAGGAACAAACGCAGTGTGCAGTTCACTCATTCTCTGTAATAGTTATATTACGGTAACAAGAGCCAGCGTTGCTGTCATCACCCATCAAGAAGAATGATTATCTTGCACAAGGTAATGCAATATCTTAGCCTGATCTGATGACAGAGTTGGGGAGAACAAGGAAGACGGCTGAGAGTGGGCTCATTGCAGGTCAGTGGATGATTATTTACAGGTCGAAAGGGTAGTTGAGAGGTCAGTGAAGGATAGCTGACAGTCCCTTGGATGGTTTTCAGATTTTTGAAGGGTAGTTTACAGATCATCGAAGGGTAGTTTACAGGTGAGTACAAGGTAGTTTACAGGCTATTAAAGGGTAGTTTATAGGTGACGGGTACTTTACAGTTCAGTAAGGGGTAATTTACAGATGGGTTAAGGGTAGTTTACAGGCGAGTGAAGGTATTTTTTTGATCAAGGGTAGTTTCCAGGTTTATGGAAAGTAGTTTACAGGTCAGTAAAGGGTAGCTTATAGGCTAGAGAAGAATAGTTTATAGGCAACTGAAGGGTAGTTCACAGACCACTGAAGGGTAGTTCACAGGCCAATGAAGGGTAGTTTACAGGCCACTGAAGGGTAGTTTACAGGCCACTGAAGGGAAGTTTACAGTAAAGTGAAGGGTAATTTACAGGCCACTGAAGGGTAGCTTACAGTTTAGTGAAGAGTAGTTTACAGTCTAGTGAAGGGGAATTTACAGGCCACTGAAGGGTAGTTTACAGTCCAGTGAAGGGTAGTTCACAGTCCAGTGAAGAGTAGTTTACAGTCGAGTGATGGGTAGTTCGCGGGCCACTGAAGGATAGTATGCAGACCATTGAAGGATAGTTTACAGTCCAGTGAAGGGAAGTTTACAGAACTTCACTAACATATCCTCCACCAACATTCTCTTCACTTTCATGTCCTTCACTGACATTCCCTCCAATAACACCCTCCACCAACGTTCCCTCCACTAACGTTTCATTATCAGACCCTCCACTAATGTCCCCTTGCCTAGATGGCGGTAATCAAGTAGAGTTTGATTCCCTGCATGATCTGAGTAAGCTATCCCTGTGTCCCATAAACCCAGCCCCATCTACCTCACCGCTCGCATAAGGTATAGTACAGAGTGAGGCACATGTTTATGATGCAGTTAAATATTAGAGTTGAAGATGTGAAGTCAGTCAAAAAGGTACTCAAATTATTGCATAGAAACTAATATTCCAGTTTCTTAAATAAAAGTGGCAAATTGGCGTTTACGTTGCCCAAATCTAATATATTTTTCTAAGATTTTTTAGAAGTTTCAAGCCAGTCAGAAGAGTCATTCTCTAGTTGTTGCACTAAGACCAATATCCCATTACACCACTACGTTTGAAGACGTTCAGAAGTTGCATTTGAAAGCTATAGATGCTGAATGTTCCAGCCAATAAATTCTCAAATGATCCCCTTTCACATTTCAAAATTTCCATTTTTTAGTAAAACTCGCAAAATGGCGCCTTCACTGGCCAAAATCAAGCTACGTTTTTCTTAAGGATGCGCCAGGACTTAAAGTTTGAAGTAGATCGGAAGAGGTATTTTTCAGTTACTGAAAGAGAAAATAATTTAATAAAATTATCAAAATAAAAGTCGCTCAGTCCAAAATCAATGTGAAACTTCCTTTGAGAAAAACATTTAAGCGCTAAAAATTTGAAGCCAGCCGGGAGATGCATTCTCCAGTTATAGGGCAGAATAAAGCAATTCGAAAGATCATAACTATGCTAATAAAGATGCTCCAGCCACTGAAGACTGATTCCCTTTAGAAGAATACTGAATATTTTTTTTTTTTTGTGAAGCTGACACATACACACTGGCGTAACAAGATGAACCTTCTGGTGAGTAGGATAAACCTGCGTCGAATGTTTGGAGGTAAACTGAAGCATTCTTCTCAGATTAAGAGTCCTTAACAAAAAAAAGGAGGGTTATTACAAAATTAGGAAAAGAGTCTCTGTTTATCCCAGTAGTTTCGCTAACTTTTCCCTGGTTATAGTTCGCCAGTGTTGGAAATTTAAAGCTGATTGGATAAGGAGTTCTCAGGTAGTAGAAAAGTTTGTCATCCACTTTGAGGAATCCTCTTCGGGAGTCCCTAATTACGTCCTCTATTAAAACAAACTCCATCATCCACTCTTCTAATACCTGCATCACTAACACTGCAATTACTAACACCATCAATAAGGCCATTATCACTAACACTAATAGTATCACCACCATTAGAACCATCACTAACACCGCAGTTACTAACACCATCACTAGTGACACTATCACTAACGCCATTACCACCACCACCATCACTAATACCACAATAACTAACACCATCACTACTAACACCACCACCAGCACTAACACCACCACCAGCACTAACACCACACACATGTTGTCTCCACAGAACATCAGCTACAGCAGCAGCCGTGGAGGAGTGTCACTGATCGTTGAAAAGGGTCCCACTACTCTCAGCTACCTGTTGATCACCTCTGCCAGGGTGGCGGACACAGGTGTCTACACCTGTGTACCATCCAACCACAACGCTACCAGCGTCACTCTCCACGTCCTCAACGGTGAGTCAAGATCTTCTTAACCCTTTTAGGGTCGACAGGCCCTCTCAGAGACTTGTTCTCAGGGTCGGCCAAATTTAAAAAAAAAATTATTTTTTCTTATGAAAATATAGAGAATCATTTCTCAATCATAATAACACCAAAAGTATGAAATTTGATGGAAAACTTAAGGAATTATGCTCTCGCAAAATTAGCGGTCTTGATGATGTTTACGCATCGGCGATTTTGCCCACTTTGAGCCCTATTTTCGGACAATTCCAGTATACTTGTTGACAAAAATCATAACTATTTCGCTAGAACTCCATTTTTTCTATCGAATGAGTACACGAAACCACCAATTTACCGATTTCAACTATCCAATACAGTGGTCAGAATTTAGCAATTTTGCCAATTTCACACAAATTTCAAAAGATGCCAATTTCCGAATAGGGTCCAGAATAAACAAGAAAGACATTCCTGGCAATAAAATAGTATTTCCTCTGTTCATTAGTTATGTCCCCACGCCCCTCTTACATTCTTTTGCTTTCCACTTTGAATTTTTATTCTCACAAAAAAAATAGAAGATTTATTGTTATGCAGACTACTGCATTGATGTAGTAATAGTATAAATAATATCAGCGCACTTGTGAAAGAATATTAGACTCACCAGTTGACGTGTATTAGACGCTTGGCATGATTTGTTTATTTTTGAACTTTGGTAAAAATCGAACATTTCTGCTACTTTGAGCTCAATTTCAAGGTACTTTTCTTTGAAAAACCAGTCAAAATCATCTCAATTTCTGTAATATGTCTTCCATTCTATAAAATGAGACCAGGAAAACTAGAATACAACAATAAATACCATACGAAAATACAGTACAAAGTCGCTGTTTTAATCCAAAAACACGGTCAAAGTTTTTTTTCTCATTACGCACTATGTGCTGCAGGATTTTTTTTATACTGCGCACACTGACCACATAGACCCATTCTTTCATATGTAGGCCTACCAGCTTTCTCTCACTAGATTTGAGGGCGCTAGAATTTAGGTGTACTATTATGTCAAAAACCCTGGCGCGTAAACCGTACTAGTAAGGCCGAAACCCTGAAAGGGTTAAAGGGCCTGATGAACAGAAAGATTTTCTGGTGTCCTCATTAGCAGGTCAGAATGTCAAATTGTCGTAAATGGCCAATGTAAAGGTGCTTAATGTATCAGCAATGGTGTGGTCTTTAAAGTGTAATCAGTAGTGAGAATTCCCCTAAATTGTTTTCAATAATAATTGAGAATGAAGTGTCTTCAGTGGTGAGGTAACACAATGTTGTTAATGGTACCTGAAGTCCATTAAGTGTCATTAATGAGGAGGCCCATTAATTGTCCCTAATTGTGTGGTCCATTAAATAATTTTATTTGTAAGTGAAATTCATTATTTTTCCTCAACGAAGGGTAATGTGCCTAAAGTGTCCTCAGTGGTAAGAGGAATTACTAAAGTATCCTCGGTAAGGGAGGCCCCTAAAGTTCCGTCCTCAGTGGTAAGCGAGGTCCAAATAAAGTGTCGCTAATGGTAAGTCCGTTAATGATCGGTTTCAGAACCAATACTGTTTTTATGTGAATAACGTGACAGATGAGACTGAATCAGATATATCCCTGTTTGCTGATGATGTAAAATTGACGAAGAGAATAACAAAAGATGGGAGTAGGAGAAAGCTACAAATGGCTGGGATAAGCAGCACCATTTATCAGGTAAGCGGTTGCTTGAATTCAACCCCAGCAAATGCAATGTTATGAAGATTTGGGAAAGGCAAGAAGACCTGATATAGAGAGTAAATTCGGGGTTCAGAGGCAGCGGACGTCACTCAAAAAAAAAAAAATCTGATATATCACCAGTGGCACACATCAGCCGAATAACTTATGCAGCCAATGCTTGTGTAACCAATCTAAGAGAAGCCTTCAAAAATCTCAATAAGGAATCATTCAAAGTCCTTTACACGGCATATGTTAATTAAGCATGTTAAAAACTCGCATACAACGAGGCTTGTTCCAGAGCAGATGGGTACGAGGTGCGAGGAATGGCTGACAGAATTAAATGTAGTATTAATGGAGGACATCATTATTATAATCATGGGGAGCGCTAAACCAGTAGGATAATACAGCGCATGTGGGGGGAATGGAAGGTATTCAAATTTGAATCAGGGAACCGGAGCACAGATCCAATTCCCTAGATGAAGAGCCCCTCACCAGCGTCAAAAACCTCCTTTGAGGGGTAATGGAAGACAGAAAAATCAGGGAAAACATGACAACTCCAAATAAAATACTGAAAATGAATTTACTGGGTAGACAGGGACAGGCTGCTTGATAGCCAGGAAACATATACTTCGGTTACTAAAGCCTCAGATGACCCATAAGAATGTCAGGAAGTATTTCTTCAGCCTCATGGTGGTCAGAAAGTGGAATAATCTCGAAGTGATAGAAGCAGGTTTCATGCACAGGTTTTAGTGCAGGTACGGTAGGCTTCATGAGGCCAGGAGGGAGTGAATCTGGCAAACAAGTTGAGATGAGTGGGCAGGAGCTAAGACTAGATCCCGGCAACAAATAAGGGAGTACATACAGGTGAGCGCGCGCACGCAGCTGGTAAGCCAAGAAGATGGGAGGAAAACAAACAAGTGATTTCGGCGATCACTGAAGAGAGGAAAATACCGAGTAAACAGAAATATTTCAGAGACTGTGCGAGTTCTGCAGAGATAAAAAAAAATATGTCAACCTAACATTGGTCAGCCGCAGCTCGAAACAGAATCTTAAGATGTAAAGTATTATTGAGTAATCCACCAAGATGTCGCGATGCACACATGGATTTGGACAGAGCAGAAATGGAGAGGAAACACCCGAGGATGCAATTAAAAAATACATAAATAATCCGTACTTAGGAGAGAGGAGCTTAAGACGACGTTTCTGTCCGACTTGGACCATTTACAAGCCACACTAGCACACGAAGGTTAGGGAGCCAATATATATATATATATATATATATATATATATATATATATATATATATATATATATATATATATATATATATATATATATATATATATATATATATATATATATATATAGAAGAAGGGGGGGGAGGGACGGGACAAAGAAAAGGGAAAGAGGAGGGGGTGGCAATACAAGGGAACACCCAGCATCTAGAACTCTCTCAAGGCTCTTTCCTCAGCAGCCCCATTCCTAGAACCACCCCATCTTCCCTTAAGTGAGCAATAATTCAACATAATCCATACCCGTCCCCTCCTCCCTATAATCTACAACGGTTAATAAACTTTACTCCTCCCCTTCCCCTCCCACCTTCCAACAATATACACAACAATCTCGAACTCACCCTTTTCCATTTTCTCTTATATGGGATTAAGAAGAAAACTTTGACATTCCAATCCTGAGAATATTTACCGAAAAAAAGGCTTCGAATATGGTACATGAATGCAGATGGAATATAAACAAAAGTGGCGAATTAATAAAATGAAAAACAGTGACATTCTCAGACAACTTACATTGGAGACAAAATTAGCTGAAAAGATAAATGCAATATTTTCAAGCAATGAGGAAAGTAAAGCAAAACAGCTGAGGGGAGGAGCAGCAACGCTGATCAGAAATCAATGAAAGAAGATTTGTGAAGAAACTATGTTGCGATAAGAGAATTCCTGAATGAAGTACAGTGGGAAAAGGGAGTATAAGTCACTGAATGTAATGACCGAGTTTCTAGTTACATAGTGCAGCGTGTCTGAGGAGACTGTCACGGGTAAGAGAAGAAAGCAACGGTAAGAACAGAGAGAGTTCCTGGTTTAACCAAAGATGCGGAGAGGTAAAGAAAAAGGGAAAGAAAATGGAAGAATACAGTAAGTGAGGAACAGAAGAAGACAGAGAACCGGTAAACGTGCAATAAATGAATATACAAAGGTGGGAAGAGAAACTAAGCACCAAACTGAGAATGACATGATATAAGAATAGGAAGGAGAGTGGCTTCACAGCTACATTATAAAAGGGTAAAAGGTCAGGTAATGAAACTGAAGAAGGATGAGAGCTCACGGGAGACAAACAAGTCTGTGACGAGCCAAATAAACAATTTGAGTAGGTGATCTCAGTGGAAACAAAGTTAACACAAGAGGCGATAAAATGGATACGTCATCATGTTCTGGAAACCGAACACATAACAAAGTGGAAGACGTGGAGAGTGAGTTGGGTATATCAGACGCAATAAGATATGATTAAGTGTCACCATGGATTCTGCGAGAGTGTGCAGAGACACTATCCAAGCCAATAACTAAAACCTACAGTAAATCAATGGACATAGGGAAATTGCCTCTGATCTGGTAGACAGCAAAAGTAGTCTCAGTATTTAAGAAAAGAGATTGACAGGAAGCATTAACCTAAAGATCAGTATCATTGACCTTCAGTCTTAGGTAATGGAGAGGATAATAAAAAGAGTATTGGGACATTTAAAGAGAAGTGCTTACATCAACAACAACCAGAAAGAATTCAGATATGGTAAATCTTGTCGCAAGGTTATAGAAGTGAGGAGAGAGAGAGAGAGAGAGAGAGAGAGAGAGAGAGAGAGAGAGAGAGAGAGAGAGAGAGAGAGAGAGAGAGAGAGAGAGAGAGAGAGAGAGAGAAGGATTACTAGACTGCATTTTCTGATACTGCAAGAAGACGTTTGACACTATACTTCACAGGAAACTGAGACAAACATTTGAGGTACAGGCAAGTAAAACACGGCAGGCACTACCTTGAATGAAAGAGCAACCTTACGGGAAGCAGACAAAGAATAATTGTCCGAGAAGAGGCGTCGAAATGGGCAGGTGAACAGAGTGGGGTTTCACACAAATCAGTATTGAGACTGGTATTGCTTCTGGTGTTTGTGAATGATATACCAGAAGAGATTAAGATTTATCCCTTGAAAGAATGAAAACTTAAAAAGATAAGGAGAAGCCACAAACGGACATGGACAAAATACAGTACTGGTCAGACAAGTGGCTACTGAAATTAAACCCTCAGTAAAGGTAAACCTAGAAAAATTGGGAAAAAAGGGGGGGGGAAACCATAAACTGAATATTTACTCAGGAGACGGAGGCTGCAAACCTAAGTCAGATAGAACGAGCTACAGGTACGCATATCGCCGAGCATATTGCCTGATGGTCACATCAATCGCTGAAGCGAATGTTTCTTGAATCCAAACTTAGGTTCAGGAATCTCGAAGAATCATTTATGGCCCTTAATGTGACACATGTCTGGCCCACTTTGGAGTATGCAGCACCACAATGAAACCATCACATGATAAAGTATGTTAAAGGAACTGTAGAAAATGCGGAGGTTTGCAACGTGCATTAATAACTCAGCAAAATAAAGAGAATTATTAAGGATAATATACAAAAACTGAGCCTGGCGACATTACAGGATATTAGCACCTGGAAAAACATGATGACGATGCTAAGAAATAATTAAAGGACTTGACAGAAGAGAGAGAGAGAGAGAGAGAGAGAGAGAGAGAGAGAGAGAGAGAGAGAGAGAGAGAGAGAGAGAGAGAGAGAGAGAGAGAGAGAGAGAGAGAGAGAGAGAGAGAGAGAGAGAGAGAGAGAGAGAGAGTGAGAGAGAGAGAGAGATAGGCGATAAAATGGTTCATGAGGGCAGAGTTGCAAGTAAAGACACAAACGAGTCACGGGGATGTCCAGAAGTATTTCTTCAGCCTCAAAGAGGTCGGAAAGAGCAATGACGAAGTAGTGGAGCCAGGCTCCACCCTCACAATTTTAAAAGTAAGTGTAGAAGCTGGCGAGGCTAGGAATAAGTTTGGCAAGGACCAGGAGCTGAGAGTCAGCCCATTAAACCACAAATAAGAGAAGTAAAAATAAGCGAGCACAGCTAATTCACACGACCATTCATAAAGTCCATTAAGAGTGTGAGAGTAAACAATAACGACTCACACATCACTCGAGTCTCGCTCCTTCGTTGGAACAAGAGGCACTCTGGAATTTTTTTTCTTTTTTTTTTTGCTGGAATGTTTTTTGTGTGTGTTTAGTTATATAACTCCTGTGGTGAGTGACCCGGGGATTCAGTGCCAAGTGGAGAGTTGGCACCAGCTGCCACGCTAGTATTTGATGGACCTTAGTGCAGTGAGCATATCGGTATTTTTTTTTTTTTTTTTTAAAGATTTCTACCTCCTTCCTCTCTCCGTTCTCGTTCTCTCGTTCTCTCGTTCTCTCGTTCTCTCGTTCTCTCGTTCTCTCGTTCTTTCGTTCTCGTTCTCGTTCTCTCGTTCTCGTTCTCTCGATCCCGTTCTCGCTCTCGTCGGGTTGAGTGTTGCCAGCGCAGTGTGTACGAGCGATCAGGCCAGCAACCAAGAAGCCTGGTCCATGACCGGGCCGCCAGCAACCAAGAAGCCTGGTCCATGACCGGGCTGCCAGCAACCAAGAAGCCTGGTCCAGGACCGGGCTACGGGGGACACCGAGTCAGCGTGAAATTTTCCGTAGTTAATTCTTAGTCTCAGTGGCAGGGTCCAGGGCCACTCCCGCTAATCAAGGGGCAATTAATGAAAAACAATCACCGTCATTTTACCAAGAGCAATTAACTCGTGTAATTAGCACATCCTAGTTACTATATCCCACCCACTATTTAACACATTATTATTTTCAACACATTTATCCTCGTATTTCACAAGTTAGGATCCAACACTCTTCAGTTGCTAGCACAACTGCAACGATTTGTTGATCAAGAGAGTCAGGACAACACTGACATACCGTCAACTTCAGTGGTTGCTTCACTGGGTTTGAAGCCTTTCCACTACATGAGCTTCATTGAGGCTGCGTTTAACCATGAAATCACGACTTGGACATCATTGAACATCCCTCTACCACTGTTTTTATTTTTTAATTTGTGTGTGACGCAGCGCATGCGCAGAGGTCTCGAATATATTTGCTAGAGTGAAGCTGAATTATAGAAAGCAGTACCACTCTCAATATGCGAGATATATACACGGACATGTGTGTGTGTCTCTCAGTGTATGTGCGCTGACTAGTGGTGAACATGATACATATAGCCTTAATGACCCTCGTGTAG
>NC_091295.1:22289190-22331690 GCF_038502225.1 Cherax quadricarinatus | reverse complement strand
ACAGTTAAAGTAACAGTTAAAGTAACAGTTAAAGTAACAGTTAAAGTAACAGTTAAAGTAACAGTTAAAGTAGCAGTTAAAGTAACAGTTAAAATAACAGTTAAAGTAACAGTTAAAGTAGCAGTTAAAGTAACAGTTAAAGTAACAGTTAAAGTAACAGTTAAAGTAACAGTTAAAGTAACAGTTAAAATAACAGTTAAAGTAACAGTTAAAGTAGCAGTTAAAGTAACAGTTAAAGTAACAGTTAAAGTAGCAATTAAAGTAACAGTTAAAGTAACAGTTAAAGTAACAGTTAAAGTAGCAATTAAAGTAACAGTTAAAGTAACAGTTAAAGTAACAGTTAAAGTAACAGTTAAAGTAACAGTTAAAGTAACAGTTAAAGTAACAGTTAAAGTAGCAGTTAAAGTTACAGATAAAGTTACAATGACAGCAACACTTGGAATAACTGACAAATTTCCAACACCTTTGAGAGGAAATTCTATGAGAGGTTTCGCTTCTTCCTGTGACCCTTATTATGTTACAAGTGTCTTATAAAAACTGGAGACCAGAAGCTAGGTCAGTAAAGAAGAGTGAGAGAGGAAGAGGAGGAGAATGTAAGAAAACAAGTCAGGTGAAGAAAATATCTGAAACAAAAGGTCAACAATATAAAAAATATAATCACTTATAATTAAACAGAAAAAAAAATTGACCTAGGACTCGAACCGCGTTCTGGCAATACAGCTGACCCGACCCCCACCACCATCACGGTTCGAATCCCCGTCCACTCTTCCGCTTATTGACTGGCGCTCGTTCTCTACGGCTTGTATTGAGATTAAATACATGTATACACACTGAGGCTTGAAGAACACGTACAGTGGCAGCCCTGGCTACGGACGGAGGATCGAACACCCGCCACCACTTACGCCGAGAAGCCCACACGGGTTTAGTGCTTCCTGCACGCATGAGAACAATGGAAGAAAAGAAAATTTTCTTCTCTGGAATTTCCTTGGAGTAATATTATAATATTCAGGGGAAAGCGCTAAAAGCGCTTGGGGCAGTACAGCGCCTGGGGAATGGGAAGGGGTAATAATTATTAACTGATCCGAGGAAGGGACGGACAGCTCCTGTTTCTTGAGAATATGTAAGTGTACACACGGGAACGTGAGTGTACACACGGGAACGTGAGTGAACACATAGGAACGAGAGTGTACACACGGGAACGTGAGTGTACACACGGGAACGTGAGTGAACACATAGGAACGTGAGTGTACACACGGGAACGTGAATGTACACACGAGAACGTGAGTGTACACACGGGAACGTGAGTGTACACACGGAAACGTGAGTGTACGCACGGGAACGTGAGTGTACATACGGGAACGTAAGTGTGCACACGGGAACGTGGGTGTATACACCGGAACGTGAGTGTGCACACGGGACGTGAGTGTACACACAGTAACACGCGTGTACACACGGGAACGTGAGTGTACACACGGGAACGTGAGTGTACACACGGGAACGTGAGTGTACACACAGTAACACGCGTGTACACACGGGAACGTGAGTGTACACACGGGAACGTGAGTGTACACACGGGAACGTGAGTGTACACACGGAAACGTGAGTGCACGCACGGGAACGTGAGTGTACATACGGGAACGTAAGTGTACACACGGGAACGTGGGTGTATACACCGGAACGTGAGTGTGCACACGGGAACGTGAGTGTACACACAGGAACGAGTATGTACACACAGGAGAGTGAGTGTACAAACAGGAACGTGAGTGTACACAGGGGAACGTGAGTGTACACACTGGAACGTGATTGTACACACGGCAACGTGAGTGTACACACGGAAACGTGAGTCTACATACGGGAACGTAAGTGTACACAGGGGAACGTGGGTGTACACACGGGAACGTGAGTATACGCACGGGAAAGTGAATGTACACACGAGAACGTGAGTGTACACACAAGAACGTGGGAGCACACGCGGGAACGTGAGTGTATACACGGGAGAGTGAGTGCACACACGGGAACGCGGGGGTACACACGGAAACGTGAGTGTACACTCAAGAATGTGGGCGTGCACACGGGAACGTGAGTGTACACACCGGAACGTGAGTGTATTCACGGGAACGTGAGTGTACACACGGGAACGTGAGTGTACACACGTGAACGTGAATTTACACACAGGAACGTGAGTGTACACACGAGAACGTGAGTGTGCACACGGGAAGGTGAGTGCACACATGGGAACGTGAGTGTGCATGCGGAAACTTGAGTGTACACACAGGAACGTGAGTGTACACACCAGAACGTGTATGTACACACGGGAACGTGAGTGTACACACGGGAACGTTAGTGTACACACAGAAATGTGAATATATACTTGGGAACGTGTGTACACACGGAAACGTAAATGTACACAAGGGAACGTGAGTGTACACACGGGAACGTGAGTGTACATACGGGATACTGAGTGTACATACGGAAAAGTGAGTGTACACACGGGAACGTGAGAGTGAGTGCACACACGGGAACGCGAGTGTACACACGAAAACGTGATTGTACACACGGGAAGGTGAGTGTACACACGGGAACGTGAATGTACACACCAAAACGTTAATGTACACACGGGAACGTGAGTGTACACACGGGAACGCGCGTGTACACTCGGGAACGTGAGTGTGCACACAGGAACGTAACTGTACACACTGGAACGTGAGTGCACACACTGGAACGTGAGTGTACACACCGGAACGTGAGTGTACACACCGGAACGTGAGTGAACACACGGGAACGTGAGTGTACACAGGTGAACGTGAATGTACACACAGGAACGTGAGTGTACACACGAGAACGTGAGTGTAAACACGGGAAGGTGAGTGCACACATGGGAGCGTGAGTGTACGTACGGGAACGTGAGTGTGCATGCGGAAACTTGAGTGTACACACGGGAACGTGAGTGTACACACGAGATCGTGAGTGAGCACACGGGAACGTGAATGTACACACGGGAACGTGAGTGTACACACAGAATGTGAATATACACACGGTAACATGTGTACACACGGGAACGTGAATGTAAACAAGGGAACGTGAGTGTACACACAGGAACGTGAGTGTACATACGGGATCCTGAATGTACATACGGGAAAGTGAGTATATACACGGGAACGTGAGTGTACACACGGGAACGTGAGTGTTCACATGAGAATGTGACTGTGCACACGGGAACGTGAGCGTACACACAAGAACGTGGGTGTACACGCGGGAACGTGAGTGTACACATGGGAACGTAAGTGTACACACGGGAGAGTGAGTGCACTCACGGGAACGCGAGTGTACACACGGAAACGTGAGTGTACACACAAGAATGTGGGTGTACACACGGGAATGTTAGTGTACACACGGGAACGTGAGTGTACACACGGGAACGTGAGTGTACACGCGGGAACGCGCGTATACACACGGGAACGTGAGTGTACTCAAGGGAACGTGAGTGTACACACGGAAACGTGAGTGTACACACGTAAACATGAATGTACACACAGGAACGTGAGTGTACACACGAGAACGTGACTGTACACACGGAAAGGTGTGTGCACACATGGGAACGTCAGTGAACATACGGGAACGTGAGTGTGCATGCGGAAACTTGAGTGTACACACGGGAACGTGAGTATACACACGAGAACGTGAGTGAACACACGGGAACGTGAATGTACACACGGGAACGTAAGTGTACACACAGATATGAGAATATACAAATAGGAACGTGTCTACACATGGGAAAGTGAATGTGCACAAGGGAACGTGAGTGTACCAACGGGAACATGAGTGTACATACGGGAACCTGAGTGTACATACGGAAAAGTGACTGTACACACAGGAACGTGAGCGTACACACGAGAACGTTAGTATACACACGGGAGAGTGAGTGCACACACGGGAACGCGAGTGTACACACGGAAACGTGAGTGTACACTCGGGAACGTGAGTGTACACACGGGAACGTGAATGTACACACCAAAACGTTAGTGTGCAAACGGGAACGTGAGTGTACACACGGGAACGCGCGTGTACACACGGGAACGTGAAAATGCACACAGGAACGTAACTGTACACACTGGAACATGAGTGCACACACACTGGAACGTGAGTGTACACACGAGAAAGCGCGTGTACACACGGGAACGCGAGTGAACACACGGGAACGTGAGTGTACACACGGGAACGTGATTGTACACACAGGAACGCGCGTATACACACGGGAACGTGAGTGTACACACGGGAACGTGAGTGGACACACGGGAACGTGAGTGTACACACGTGAATGTGAATGTACACACAGGAACGTGAGTGTACACGCGAGAACGTTAGTGTACACACGGGAAGGTGAGTGCACACATGGGAACGTGAGTGTACACACGAGATCGTTAGAGAACACACGGGAACGTGAATGTACACACGGGAACGTGAGTGTACATACGGGAACGTGAGTGTACACACAGAAAAGTGAATATGCACATGGGAACGTGTGTACACACGGGAACGTGAATGTAAACAAGGGAACTTGAGTGTTCACACAGGAACGTGAGTGTACATACGGGAACTTGCGTGTACATACGGAGAAGTGAGTGTATACACGGGAACGTTAGTGTACACACGGAAACGTGAGTGTACACATAGGAATGTGACTGTACACATGGGAACGTGAGTGTACACACGGGAACGTGAGTGTACACGCGGGAACGTGAGTGTACACACGTGAACGTGAATTTACACACAGGAACGTGAGTGTACACACGAGAACGTGAGTGTGCACACGGGAAGGTGAGTGCACACATGGGAACGTGAGTGTGCATGCGGAAACTTGAGTGTACACACAGGAACGTGAGTGTACACACCAGAACGTGTATGTACACACGGGAACGTGAGTGTACACACGGGAACGTTAGTGTACACACAGAAATGTGAATATATACTTGGGAACGTGTGTACACACGGAAACGTAAATGTACACAAGGGAACGTGAGTGTACACACGGGAACGTGAGTGTACATACGGGATACTGAGTGTACATACGGAAAAGTGAGTGTACACACGGGAACGTGAGAGTGAGTGCACACACGGGAACGCGAGTGTACACACGAAAACGTGATTGTACACACGGGAAGGTGAGTGTACACACGGGAACGTGAATGTACACACCAAAACGTTAATGTACACACGGGAACGTGAGTGTACACACGGGAACGCGCGTGTACACTCGGGAACGTGAGTGTGCACACAGGAACGTAACTGTACACACTGGAACGTGAGTGCACACACTGGAACGTGAGTGTACACACCGGAACGTGAGTGTACACACCGGAACGTGAGTGAACACACGGGAACGTGAGTGTACACAGGTGAACGTGAATGTACACACAGGAACGTGAGTGTACACACGAGAACGTGAGTGTAAACACGGGAAGGTGAGTGCACACATGGGAGCGTGAGTGTACGTACGGGAACGTGAGTGTGCATGCGGAAACTTGAGTGTACACACGGGAACGTGAGTGTACACACGAGATCGTGAGTGAGCACACGGGAACGTGAATGTACACACGGGAACGTGAGTGTACACACAGAATGTGAATATACACACGGTAACATGTGTACACACGGGAACGTGAATGTAAACAAGGGAACGTGAGTGTACACACAGGAACGTGAGTGTACATACGGGATCCTGAATGTACATACGGGAAAGTGAGTATATACACGGGAACGTGAGTGTACACACGGGAACGTGAGTGTTCACATGAGAATGTGACTGTGCACACGGGAACGTGAGCGTACACACAAGAACGTGGGTGTACACGCGGGAACGTGAGTGTACACATGGGAACGTAAGTGTACACACGGGAGAGTGAGTGCACTCACGGGAACGCGAGTGTACACACGGAAACGTGAGTGTACACACAAGAATGTGGGTGTACACACGGGAATGTTAGTGTACACACGGGAACGTGAGTGTACACACGGGAACGTGAGTGTACACGCGGGAACGCGCGTATACACACGGGAACGTGAGTGTACTCAAGGGAACGTGAGTGTACACACGGAAACGTGAGTGTACACACGTAAACATGAATGTACACACAGGAACGTGAGTGTACACACGAGAACGTGACTGTACACACGGAAAGGTGTGTGCACACATGGGAACGTCAGTGAACATACGGGAACGTGAGTGTGCATGCGGAAACTTGAGTGTACACACGGGAACGTGAGTATACACACGAGAACGTGAGTGAACACACGGGAACGTGAATGTACACACGGGAACGTAAGTGTACACACAGATATGAGAATATACAAATAGGAACGTGTCTACACATGGGAAAGTGAATGTGCACAAGGGAACGTGAGTGTACCAACGGGAACATGAGTGTACATACGGGAACCTGAGTGTACATACGGAAAAGTGACTGTACACACAGGAACGTGAGCGTACACACGAGAACGTTAGTATACACACGGGAGAGTGAGTGCACACACGGGAACGCGAGTGTACACACGGAAACGTGAGTGTACACTCGGGAACGTGAGTGTACACACGGGAACGTGAATGTACACACCAAAACGTTAGTGTGCAAACGGGAACGTGAGTGTACACACGGGAACGCGCGTGTACACACGGGAACGTGAAAATGCACACAGGAACGTAACTGTACACACTGGAACATGAGTGCACACACACTGGAACGTGAGTGTACACACGAGAAAGCGCGTGTACACACGGGAACGCGAGTGAACACACGGGAACGTGAGTGTACACACGGGAACGTGATTGTACACACAGGAACGCGCGTATACACACGGGAACGTGAGTGTACACACGGGAACGTGAGTGGACACACGGGAACGTGAGTGTACACACGTGAATGTGAATGTACACACAGGAACGTGAGTGTACACGCGAGAACGTTAGTGTACACACGGGAAGGTGAGTGCACACATGGGAACGTGAGTGTACACACGAGATCGTTAGAGAACACACGGGAACGTGAATGTACACACGGGAACGTGAGTGTACATACGGGAACGTGAGTGTACACACAGAAAAGTGAATATGCACATGGGAACGTGTGTACACACGGGAACGTGAATGTAAACAAGGGAACTTGAGTGTTCACACAGGAACGTGAGTGTACATACGGGAACTTGCGTGTACATACGGAGAAGTGAGTGTATACACGGGAACGTTAGTGTACACACGGAAACGTGAGTGTACACATAGGAATGTGACTGTACACATGGGAACGTGAGTGTACACACGGGAACGTGAGTGTACACGCGGGAACGTGAGTGTACACATAGGAATGTGACTGTACACATGGGAACGTGAGTGTATATATGGGAAAGTGAATGTATATACGGAAAAGTGAGTGTACACACGAGAACGTGAGTGTACACACGGGAAGGTGATTGTACACATGGGAATGTGAGTGTCCACACGGGAACGTGAGTGTACACACCGGATGTGAGTGTACACACGGGAACGTGAGTGTACACACGGGAACGTGAGTGTACACACGGGAAGGTGAGTGCACACACAGGAACGTGAGCGTACACACGGGAAAGTGAGTGTACACACAGGAACGTGAGTGTACTCACGGAAACGTGAGTGTACACACGGTAACGTGAGTGTACACACAAGAAGGTGAGTGTGCACACAGGAACGTGAGTGTACACACGGCAACGTGACTGTACACTCGGTAACGTGAGTGTACTCACGGGAACGCGAGTGTACACACGGGAACGTGAGTGTACACACGGGAACGTGAGTGTACACACGGCAACCTGAGTGCACACAAAGGAACGTGAGTGCGCACACTGGAACGTAAGTGTACATACAGGAATGTGAGTGTACACACGGAAAGCGAATGTACACACGGGAACGCGCGTGCAAACACGGGAACGTGAGTGTACACACGGAAAGGTGAGTGTACACAAGGGAAGATGATTGTACACACGGAACGTGAGACTACACACGGGAAGGTGAGTGTACACACGGGAAGATGAGTGTACACACGGTAACGTGAGTGTACACACGGGAAAGTGAGTGTACACACGAAAACATGAGTGTACACACCGGAACGTGAGTATACACGCGGGAACGTGAGTGTACACTCAGGAGCGTGAGTGTACACACTGAACGTGAGTGTACACACGGGAAGGTGAGTGTACAAACGTGAAGGTGAGTGTACACACGGGAACGTGAGTGTACACACGGGAACGTGGGTGTACACACGGGAACGTGAGTGTACACACGGGAGCGTGAGTGTACACACGGGAACGTGAGTGTACACACGGGAACGTGTGTGTATACACGGGATCGTGAGTGTACACACGGGAAGTGAGTGTACACACGGGAACGTGAGTGTACACACGGGAACTTGAGTGTACACACGGGAGGGTGAGTGTACACACGGGAGGGTGAGCGTACGCACAGGAACGTAAGTGTACACACAGGAGGGTGAGTGTACACACGGGAACGTGAGTGTACACACGGGAACTTGAGTGTACACACGAAAACATGAGTGTACACACTGGAACGTGAGTGTGCACAGGGGAACGTAAGTGTACACACAGGAGCGTGATTGTACACACGGGAACGTGAGTGTACTCAGGGGAACGTGAGTGTACACACAGGAACGTGAGTGTACACACGGGAACGTGAGTGTACACACGGGAACGAGAGTGTACACACGGGAAGTGAGTGTACACACGTGAACGTGAGTCTACACACGGGAACTTGAGTGTACACAAGGGAGGGTGAGTGTACACACGGGAGGGTGAGCGTACGCACTTGAACGTGAGTGTACACACAGGACGGTGAGTGTACACACGGGAACTTGAGTGTACACACGGGAACGTGAGTGTACACACTGGAACCTGAGTGTATACGTGAGTGTGTACACTCACGTTCCCGTGAATGTACACACGGGAACGTGAGTGTACACACGGGAAGTGGGTGTACACACGGGAAGTGAGTGTACACACTGGAACTTGTGTGTACACACGGGAGGGTGAGTGTACACACGGGAACGTGAGTGTACACACGGGAACGTGAGTGTACACACGGGAACGTGAGTGTACACACGGGAACGTGAGTATACACACGGGAAGGTGAGTGTACACAGGAACGTGAGCGTACACACAGGAACGTGAGTGTACACACAGGAACGTGAGTGTATACACGGAATGTGAGTGTACACACGGGAACGTGAATGTACACACAATAAGGTGAGTGTGCACACAGGAACGTGAGTGTACACACAGGAACGAGCGTGTACACACGGCAACGTGAGTGTACACACGGCAACGTGTGTGTACTCACGGGAACGCGAGTGTACACACGGGAACGTGAGTGTACACACGGGAAGATGATTATACACTCGGAACGTGAGTGTACACACGGGAAGGTGAGTGTACAAACGTGAAGGTGAGTGTACACACGGAAAGGTGAGTGTACACACGTGAAGGTGAGCGTACACACGGTAACGTGAGTGTACACACGGGAACGTGAGTGTACACACGAAAATGTGAGTGTACACACCGGAACGTGAGCATACACGCGGGAACGTGAGTGTACACACAGGACCGTGAGTGTACTCACGGGAACGTGAGTGTACACACTGGAAGGTGAGTGTACAAACGTGAAGGTGAGTGTACACACGGGAACGTGAGTGTACACACGGGAACGTAAGTGTACACACAGGAACGTGAGTGTACACACGGGAACGTGAGTGTACACACGAGAAGTGAGTGTACACACGGGAACGTGAGTGTACACACGGGAACTTGAGTGTACACACGGGAGGGTGAGTGTACACACGGGAAGGTGAGCGTACGCACGGGAACGTGAGTGTACACACAGGAGGGTGAGTGTACACACGGGAACGTCAGTGTACACACGGGAACGTGAGTGTACACACGAAAACATGAGTGAACACACCGGAACGTGAGTATGCACACGGGAACGTAAGTGTACACACAGGAGCGTGAGTGTACACAAGGGAACGTGAGTGCACACACGGGGACGTGATTGTACACACGGGAACGTGAGTGTACACACAGGAACGTGAGTGTACACACAGGAACGTGAGTGCACACACGGGAACGTGAGCGTACACGCGGGAACGTGAGTGTACACACGGGAACGTGAGTGTACACACGGGAACGTTAGTGTACACACGGGAACGTGAGTGTACACACGAGAAGTGAGTGTACACACGGGAACGTGAGTCTACACACGGGAACTTGAGTGTACACACTGGAGGGTGAGCGTACGCACGGGAACGTGAGTGTACACACAGGAGGGTGAGTGTACACAAGGGAGCGTGAGTGTACACACGGGAACGTGAGTGACAACACGAAAACATGATTGAACACACCGGAACGTGAGTATGCACACGGGAACGTAAGTATACACACACGAGCGTGAGCGTACACACGGGAACGTGAGTGCACACACGGGAACTTGATTGTACACACGGGAACGTGAGTGTACACACGGGAACGTTAGTGTACACACGGGAACGTGAGTGTACACACGGGAAGTGAGTGTACACACGGGAACGTGAGTCTACACACGGGAACTTGAGTGTACACACGGGAGGGAGAGCGTACGCATGGGAACGTGAGTGTATACACAGGACGGTGAGTGTACACACGGGATCTTCAGTGTACACAAGGGAACGTGAGTGTACACACTGGAACCTGAGTGTATACGTGAGTGTGTACACTCACGTTCCCGTGAGTGCACACACGGGAAGTGAGTGTACACACGGGAAGTGAGTGTACACACGGGACAGTGAGTGTACACACGGTAGCGTGAGTATACGTACGGGATCGTGAGTGTACACACAGGAGAGTGAGTGTACACACGGGAACGTGAGTGTACACACGGGAACGTGAGTGTACACACGAGAAGGTGAGTGTACACACAGGAACGTGAGCGTACACACGGGAGCGTGAGTGTACACACAGGAACGTGAGTGTATACACGGAATGTGAGTGTACACACGGGAACATGAGTGTACACACAAGAAGGTGAGTGTACACACAGGAACGTGAGTGTACACACAGGAACGAGAGTGTACACACGGCAACGTGAGTGTACACACGGTAACGTGTGTGTACTCACGGGAACGCGAGTGTACACACGGGAGCGTGAGTGTACACACGGGAACGTGAGTGTACACACGGCAACCTGAGTGCACACAAAGGAACGTGAGTGCACACACTGGAACGTAAGTGTACATACAGGAATGTGAGTGTACACACGGAAAGCGCATTTCCACACGGGAACGTGCGTGTAAACATGGGAACGTGAGTGTACATACGGAAAGGTGAGTGTACACACGGGAAGATGATTGTACACACGGAACGTGAGTGTACACACGGGAAGGTGAGTGTACAAACGTGAAGGTGAGTGCACACACGGAAAGGTGAGTGTACACACGGGAAGGTGAGTGTACACACGGTAACGTGAGGGTACACACGGGAACGTGAGTGTACACACGAAAACGTGAGTGTTCACACCGGAACGTGAGTATACACGCGGGAACGTGAGTGTACACACAGAAGCTTGAGTGTACACACGGGAACGTGAGTGTACACACGGGAAGGTGAGTGTACAAACGTGAAGGTGAGTATACACACGGGAACGTGAGTGTACACACGGGAACGTGAGTGTACACACAGGAAAGTGAGTGTACACACGGGAACGTGAGTGTACACAAAGGAAGGTGAGTGTACAAACCTGAAGGTGAGTGTACACACGGGAACGTAAGAGTACACACGGGAACGTGAGTGTACACACAGGAAAGTGAGTGTACACACGGGAACGTGAGTGTACACACTGGAACGTGAGTGTTCACACGGGAACGTGAATGTATACACGGGAACGTGAGTGTACACACGGGAGGGTGAGTGTACACAGGGGAAGTGAGTGTACACACGGGAACGTGACTGTACACATGGGAACTGTAGTGTACACACGGGAGGGTGACTGTTCACACGGGAGGGTGAGCGTACGCACGGGAACGTGAGTGTACACACAGGAGGGTGAGTGTACACACGGGAACGTGAGTGTACACACGGGAACGTGAGTGTACACACGAAAACATGAGTGTACACACCGGAACGTGAGTATGCACACGGGAACGTAAGTGTACACACAGGAGCGTGAGTGTACACACGGGAACGTGAGTGCACACACGGGAACGTGATTGTGCACACTGTTATTGCTGTTCTTACTGTTGAACAGCGGTTTAGTGCCGATGAAGGTAGCGTAGGTAGCAATGATACGGCCGTGGACTAGATTGGCTTTAATCGGGTAGGAGTGAGTACACAACGGGCAGTGTGAGGAAGTGACCGCAAGCCAGTCCGTGGAGGGGGGAGAACTTGTGTACGGCAGGTCGGTCCAGGCGGGAGTGAGAGAGGGTGGACTGTGTGTCCCACCGACCTAGGTAGGCCTACAGAGGGCAGCACTGAATGCCGCGAAATATGAACTAGTCAGAGCAGACGGCTAGGCTGTGTGCTCTGCCAGTACAGGCTGTCTACATTTGCTCGGCCACGCACCTCGCGTCGTCCCGACGCGACAATACTGGTGGGCCCATAGGTATAAAGGAATTACACTAGCTACCCCAGAGAGGGACTGGCTTTCGCTCACTAGTAAATAAAAAATGGACAAAAAAATGCAACAGGCAAAAAAAAACTCTCCCATCCAGGGGAAGAGAAAACTGGTTTGCCCGCGCTGTTTCATCGAGTAGAGAGCCGGGAGACGTCAGCACTGGAACTAAAATCTTCTATATACAGGTTGTCCGCAGGGCTGAACATCAGTTGACCACTCGTCTACTAACGTTGTTGCACGCTCACATCTGCAAACAATGACTGACAGTAGCATTTCCTAAGGTGTGACATGTAACTCAGAGGGCAGCACTGCCCTGACCGTAATACAGTCTTTTTCCTTTAGTTAAAAAAAACACTGGTGCACATACATACAATAATACTATATCCATGGAATTCATTACACTCTGGGTACCCTTCTAAAAGTATTTACATAATTACATGATGTTGTCCACCCTGACTCTATTATCGACTAGCTATACAATGTGTGTGCATTTATACCCATTTCTGCAAGCAAACAATTAGCATAACTAGCGTAGGAGTCGGACAAGTCAGTAGGTACGTCAATGTCACAGAAATGTACTGTTGTCCTGGGTCGCAGGCCATAAGTATGGAGCCTTACTGGGCCGTCTTCCGTACCAGCAGTAGCGGGAGAAGGGGTAGACGGTTTGTCCCTAACATTAGTCTGATCGTGGCGTTGCAACGCACGCGCCTCCAGCTCTACTTCAGCCTGCATATGGTCCACATACTTCATGTGATCAAGGTGGGCTTCCTTGATAGCTCCCGTAGCAATCTCCCTCACCTCGAACTTATTGCCACGGAGCTGTCGTAGGACACGGTAAGGACCCACAAACTTTGGGACAAGTTTGTGCATACCTGGGGTCTGCACTGGGTTGAGCAACATAACTTTGCAACCTGGTTCCACTTTGCTTTCCTTGGCGCGGGCATTGCGCTCTGACGTGAACCTATCAGTAGCTTTCATAAGGTTCTCTCGTACCCGCTGGAAGACAAGCTGCGTTGTCCTCATCTTTACTACACTGGGGTTATCAGTATCGTAAGTAGGTCTAGGTGGAGTAAACAGAATTTCATATGGTAAGCGCTTGTCATAGCCATACAAAGCAAAATGAGGTGTCTCACCGATCGAGCTGTTGAGGGAGGAATTTAATGTACACTGAACATCTGGGATAGCCTCATCCCATGTAGTACAACTTGGGTTAACGGTTACTCTGAGCACCTCCAGGACTTTGCGATTTGTACGTTCAGCAAGACCATTACTCGCAGGGTGGCGTGGAGCTACTGGCGCTTGATGAATGTTGAATCTGGAGCAAAGATCCTGCATTATGCCATTTATAAACTCAGACCCATTGTCTGACAGAAGGACACGTGGGCAAGTATGACGAAGAACAACATGCTCACGGAAAGCACTAGCGACCGTTTCAGCGGTTTTATCAGGAATGGGTACTAATTCACTGTACCGCGTCAAGTTATCTACCATTACAAGCAGGTGCTTATTTCCCTTCTCCGAGGTCGAGAAGTTCGTCAACAGGTCGACAGAAGTTCTCTCCCAGGGCTCCTTTGTAATGGGATACTTTAGAATGGGGTTAGGACCTGTAATGGTACCCTTGTGCTGTAGGCAGACAACACACTGGTGTACATGCTTGGCAATGTCCGATGCCATCTTAGGCCAGAAATATTTCATTCGTGCCTGTTTGATACTGCGGTCCTTCCCGGGGTGCGCTACACCTGGGACATTGTGGATCAACCTAAGAGTAGCTGGTATCATGGACTCTGGTATCACCAGTTGGTATACGGTTCTGCCGGGGTCCACCAGCTGTGCAACACGGCACAGTACTCCTTGGTTGACCACTAAATCCTTCAGTGGAACGGGAGACTTGACCTGTAAGTCAACGTCCTCCTTGGTAAGGAAACGAAGGACTGGAGACCACACAGGGTCCTGTCGTTGGGCTCTCTCGAGATCCTCAACAGAGAACGAATTGCCGACACTCACGAATGCTATATGTCTCGACAGGGCGTCAGCTACAACATTTTGCTTACCTGGGACATAGCAAATTTCAGGGTTGTAGTCATTGAACGTGAGCGACCACCGAGCATGCTTTCCCGAGAGGTTCTTATTTGCAAAAAGGGCCAATAAGGGTAAATGATCTGTATAAATCTTGATAGGATAATGATAGATGATATCCCGAAAATGACTCAGGGCCCATACAATGGCTAAAGCTTCTAGCTCTGTCACTGAATAATTGACTTCCGCTTTAGTAAGAACACGGCTAGCATAGGCAATAGGCTGTTGCTTCCCATTAGATTCTTGTGACAAGACTGCACCGATGCCAACTTTGCTGGCATCAGTCGTCAAGGTAAATGCCTTGGTGAAATCAGGGAATCTAAGGGTTGGGGCTGATGTTAACTTGTTCTTAAGAATGACAAAAGCTCGTTCCTGATCGCACGTCCACTCAAAAGGGGCATCCTTCTTGAGTAAGCGTGTCAGGGGTGCCGCAATGGTGGAGAAACCTGCGATAAAGGTGCGGTAGAAACCCGCCAGGCCTATGAAGGACCGGACTGCATCCGCCGTCATGGGTCTGGGGAATTTCTGCACGGCCGAGATTTTAGACTCGTCCGTCTTTATGCCATTCTGAGTTACTACGTGACCCAGAAATTTTATTTCCTTCCGGAGGAAATGACATTTGGAGAGCTTTACCTTAAGATTTGCCTGAGCTAGCCTGTCCAATACCCTGTCAAGTTTCTCAAGATGTGACGGGACATCTTGCGACATGACTATGAGATCATCCAGGTAGACCATGAGCGTGCCACCTAGGAGGGTACGGAAAATTGTCGTCATCAAACGACTAAACGTGATTGGGCTTCCGCGCAAGCCGAAGGGCATCCTCCTGAACTGGTAATGACCAGTTGGAGTAGAGAAAGCTGTCAACTCTCTACTCTCATCATCGAGGGGGATCTGCCAGAACCCTTGAAGAAGATCAAGAGTTGAAAAGACCTTATTATCGCCGATGTTCTGCAACAGGTCGTTCAGAACTGGCAATGGAAAACGGTCTGGGATGGTACATGCATTCAGTTTCCTGTAATCGATAACAGGGCGCCAGGTTCCGTCTTTCTTGGGAACCAGAATAAGGGGAGCATTCCACGGGGAAGTGGACTCCTCAATAACTCCATCACGGAGCATCCGTGTAATGAGTTCTTCGGCGAAGACTCTTTGCGCATGTGGCAGGCGATACGCAGGTACATAAATGGGTTTAGTACCTTTGTCAAGTGGAATACGGTGAGAGATCAGTGGGGTCAAACCCATTGACTCACCATCTAGTGCAACTGCAGAACGTGCACGATTGAGAACCTGGAGAAGTTTTGGAACCTCTTCAGGATAGTCTGTCAAAGCTAGATCATCTTCCTGCACTGGCCGGGTGTTGGAAGAGTCAGCAGCAGACTCGCCTGGGAGAACTGCACTCACAAGGAAGTCAGCTGGGGCTTCACCCTCCACTCTCACCGGGAGAGGGAATCTGACAAGGTCAACAAGTGAGGTATTCTTCCGCAGGGGAAATTCTCGACTATGCATGTTGACAACAAGGACTTGCAACTTACCACGTTGCACTGTGTGCAAGGATGGTTCAAGGGAGAGGCCCTTGACTCGGCATGTGTCGTTGTCAACCAGCACATGGTCTCCTTCAAAAGCTCTGCTCACGTACACCGTAACAGGAGTGAGCGAGTTAGCTGACAAAGTGACGTCATACTTTGTACAAGCAGTAACTCTGCTCGCTGATGCCATGACACGAGTCAGACAGTCGCCTGCCGACAGGGATACTGCGGCTTGACAACTGCTGGTCTCTACAACAGCGTCAGAGTTAGAGTGAAGGTTAGACTGGGCGTCCCCAGACTGGGTTTCACTGGTAACTATGCGCTGATGGCCAGGAGGTGATGGGCAACGAGCTCTACTACGAGGTCGATCAGGACGAGAGACCGACCCCGGGGAGAATGTGCTATGGAAACCACCAGTTTCCAACGATTCTAGGCACTGTGCGTACTCTGAGACGGAGTAGCACGTAGTGGATCCTAAGCGCACGCCCCAGAAGGGCACATCCACTCCGTTGAATTCCGCTTTCCACTCAGCTGGATCTAAACGGATCCTAAGATCTGCCATGGTTTTGAACCCTATGAGCAGGTCACCATGGAAAACAATACCATCCACGACTAAGAATTTTGCGGACAGCTTGTGACCCTGGACCACAAATTCTAGCGTTGTGCGACCGCGAACCGTCAGCGGTTTACCTGAGACTCCTCTCAAGGTCTGAATGGCAGATGGCTCTGTCAACATGGCCGCGTGAAGGCCAATGTCTCGGAAAAAGGTGGAGCGGACAATGTTAACCACCGAACCTGTGTCTAGGAAAAGCTGAACAGGCTTATTGTGGACAGTGGACTCGATGAGCGGTCCACATGGGTTGTCATACCGAACATGAAGGCATGACAGGCCGACGCGATCCCCGGAGTCACAGCTGCTCGAGGCTCGACACTTGTTGACGAGGCTCGACCTGGAAGGTACGGTAAGAGTCTCAGCAACAACGTCAAGACACTCGGTTTCCTCACTGTCGGCAAGCGTATCACTGCCCAGGGCGGCGAATGCATTGCGGACAGGGACGGAATACAGCGACTCTGACAGGGTTACTACGTCTTTCGCTGGTTTTGCGGACGCGCCTCTTCCCCCGAACTAGTGGAAGGGCTTCTACGAGCATGTGCATTGCGCGACGACTGCTTGCTCCACTCAGCTGTCAGCATACTTCGCAGCTTGTTACACTCATGGGAGGTATGACTGGAAGTATTGTGGTAAACACAGATTCCCTCGCGAGACTGGGCATGGGGACGGTGACGGTTACCTTGATACTGAGCATGGGGACTGTGACGGTTACTTTGCGGGGACTTAAGTTTGTAACACTCAGATCGGTAGTGCCCTCGTTTGCCACAGTTAAAACAAGTCACTACACGCTTAGCGGGTGAGGTTGGGGGTGGTGTCTGCTGGCGACGTTTCGCCCTGGTCCAGGAAGTCGATGACTGCTTTTTTGTATAAGACCGACTGTTGTTACTGTGGTCGCTATTTTTACTTAGGCGCGTATTAGTGGGACTGGGGTTAGAACCTTTGTGAGCTGGCTGTCTGACAGCAGCAGCAAAAGTGACTTCCGGCTGCGACCGCGGGGTCACTGCGGACGGCGCTGCAAGGATGGGTAGGGGATCATCCGCAAAGCGGCAAACCTTGCCTTGCTCGGAAGGCGGCTTGAGCGAGTCGATGGCGTCATATGCACCCAGGACGTCGTGCTGAGGGCCGAGTCCTAGCGCATCAATGGCAGCCCAGAGGTTAGGGGCGGAATCCCTCCGCATGATGCCGACAGCCAGCATGGGGATGATGTCTTTAATAGCAATACGGCCATCACCATCCGCCCACTTAGTGGAGTTGACGGCATCAGTAAAGTCCGTGGCGGCTTGCTCGAAACGGCAAACGCAAGCCAGGGGGCTTTCGTGCCGGTATTGACATTCGGCCAAGACGCTGGTAACGATGTCAATGTAATGGCGTTGGCGACTACGCCGAAAATAACGCCTAAATTCCTCCTTAAGTTCACCCCAAGACTGAATCTTACAAACGCGCTTGAGCTGCACAAAGGCACCTATATCACCCTGGGTGAGATCCACTGCTGCAACAGCAGCACGAATGTACTGTGTATCTGTTGGGCTATCAAATAGAGCCTGAACAGTCGCCTCGACTGACTGCAGCCATGGCTCTAAACTATTTGCACGACCGTCAAAAATAAGGGTCAGTTGTGGACGACGAGCCGGCCCACTGGTGGTCGAGGCGTGAGCCACAAGTTGACCAACTGTCGCTGGGGCTTCGATGCCCTGCCGCGTGCTCACGCTGGCTGAGGCACCATTGCTGGCACCAGCAGAATCTGGGGTATCGGCATGGCCACTGCGTGTCCTAGTCATGACGTCGATTGTTGAAATGCAAGTAGGTCACGAAGATGGTAAACAGGTCAGAGCAAGAAATGGTATGCACTGGCTACAATTCAAAACAGAGTCAAAGAGAACTCAGCACCACAGTACTAGGTAAACTGCTTAGTGATAGAAATAATTTGAGCAAAACAACAATAAAAAGGGAAATAGTGATACACTCTGAACACAAAATAAGAGATGTATGCAAGTGAATGTACTACAGGGAAGTGCACAAAATGAAGCTAAGGATAGTCAATAATTTCACCAGGAATCTGGCAACAAAATTTATGAAAAGGAGTTTGAACTGTAAACACTGGTAGCAAAAATTGCACAAAATTAAAATAAATCAGGTACTACACAACACTAAACTGTGCTGCAAGCACAGTTTAAAAAGATTGCGGGTGCTAGCAGTAGCAAATTGAAACGCAAAAAAAAAAGGTAATTCACTTGCACAAGGGAAGTTGGCACAAAAAAGATATCAGAGTATGGAATAGTGCCAAAAATCACACACAAAAGAAAAATACACTGACCAGAATTGCTATATTGCACACAAAATAAAATTAATAAAAATGCAAATTATTAAATTCAAGAATATGGCAAAAGTTAACTGGTGTTAGCAGGGTGTACACTGGCAAAAAGGAAAAAAAAAAAATTTGCACAATCTCAAGGTCAAAATTAATTAACTTCACAAGGAATTTTGGTAATTAATGGTAAATAAGCAGGTTCCCAAAAATACACTCAATGACTTGGGTATATAAAATAGCAAAAAGCAATGCACATAGGTGAATATTCACTGATAAAACATAGAATATATGTAGAGCAAAAATAAATGGGGGAACAGAAAAAAAAAATTTAATGGGCTAGGCACAGATTGTATGACTGCAGGTAGAATATACTAATACTTAAGTACTTGAAGATTACACTTATTAAAAAAAAGAACTAACAAACAAAACAGTGCAAGGGTGTCAACAATCTGTGGCTAACTTGCAGGTGCAACTAGAAAAAAAAAAATAACAGCACACAGGAATTACATGAAAACTGTATGTGAGAGGTAAATTGTATAAATGGTCAACACTGAACAATTTAAATCAATAACTGAGGTGCAAGAAGCAGAATAATAAAAAAAAACTGGAATTTAAAATGTAGGAGTGCAAAAATAAATTTACAAAATTTAATAAGCTGTAGGTAAATGGCAAAATGTGCACTGATGACACTGAACAATTTACTGAAGTATGGCTTCAGTAACTAACTGTATTGGTGCAGGACAGTTAAATAATGTCACAAAATATTAGGAAATGCTAGGTAAGTCACTGTTTACTTAACTTTGAGTGCAGATGGACGAAGGTACGGCAGGTCCTGGAACTTTCAGTGACGCTCCAGTAACACTACACACCTCGTAGCATTTGTATACTGCTATGGGGCTTCAATGTCGTAGAAAAAAAATATCAGAAAAGACTTGGGAAGAACAGGAAAGACCGGAGTAACTCTGTGGAGGTATAAGAAGTTAAGAGACGTGGATACCCGGCGTGAACCAGAGCTGGTGTATGGTTGTTTACACTGGCAAGCGTGTCCGGGCGCGCTGACTGACTGCGGCTTCAGCACACGGAGAACAAAACATTTACTGCACTACTCGAACGTGCTAAAAACAAGCTTAAGTGAAACTTTGAACTGGGACGAGTAAGTTTTACTGTAACAAATCACTGGGGAAAACAGAACTGGTGATGAACTTGGAATAAAACAACAAAGGAAAGGGAAAAAAAAATTTTTTAAACTGGGCAACACAAAAAAAAAACTGCACTGGCTGGAGATACGTAGGTGCTGAGTAGTAGTAGACACTATGATGAGTCACGAGCTGCCGTAGACGCTGAACTTTGCTGGCTTAGGGGCTAAGCCAACTGGGTTCCCACGTGGTTAAGCCCGGTAGAACTTCTTGGAGGAACTCTACTTCTTGTAGCTGAGAAGGGCGTAGGGACGCTGTAGGAGGCAGGAGAATGGTGCTGGAGAGTGTTGAAGGGCTGTAGAGAGGGTGATGAGGTGAACACGTGACTGCTAAGGCTGGAGATGACGCCGTGATGCCTATGTCCAGATTTTGTGGGAAAAATCTAGGACGAAGATCTATCTCGGGTCCCGTCAAGACGCTGGGAGTAGCAGATAACTCTTTAGGCTAGCAGGTGCGTTGGATGACGACGGATGATGTTGACTGGTGTCGACCGATCCCCTCCACCCTGAAAAGGCTCACAATGCCGCTGACTCCGCTGTCACCACTGTTATTGCTGTTCTTACTGTTGAACAGCGGTTTAGTGCCGATGAAGGTAGCGTAGGTAGCAATGATACGGCCGTGGACTAGATTGGCTTTAATCGGGTAGGAGTGAGTACACAACGGGCAGTGTGAGGAAGTGACCGCAAGCCAGTCCGTGGAGGGGGGAGAACTTGTGTACGGCAGGTCGGTCCAGGCGGGAGTGAGAGAGGGTGGACTGTGTGTCCCACCGACCTAGGTAGGCCTACAGAGGGCAGCACTGAATGCCGCGAAATATGAACTAGTCAGAGCAGACGGCTAGGCTGTGTGCTCTGCCAGTACAGGCTGTCTACAACACGGGAACGTGAGTGTACACACGGGAACGTGAGTGTACACTCGGGAACGTGAGTGTACACACGGGAACGTGAGTGTACACACGGGAACGTGAGTGTACACACGGGAACGTTAGTGTACACACGGGAACGTGAGTGTACACACGGGAAGTGAGTGTACACACGGGAACGTGAGTCTACACACGGGAACTTGAGTGTACACACGGGAGGGTGAGTGTGCACACAGGACGATGAGTGTACACACGGGAACTTGAGTGTACACACGGGAACGTGAGTGTACACACTGGAACCTGAGTGTATACGTGAGTGTGTACACTCACGCTCCCGTGAGTGTACACACGGGAACGAGAGTGTTCACACGGGAGCTTGAGTGTACACACGGGAGTGTGAGTGTACACACTGGAACATGAGTGTATATGTGAGTGTGTACACTCACGCTCCCGTGAGTGTACACACGGGAACGAGAGTGTACACACGGGAGCTTGAGTGTACACACGGGAGTGTGAGTGTAGACACGGGAGGGTGAGCATACGCACGGGAACGCGAGTGTACACACAGGACGATGAGTGTACACACGGGAACTTGAGTGTACACACGGGAACGTGAGTGTACACACTGGAACCTGAGTGTATACGTGAGTGTGTACACTCACGCTCCCGTGAGTGTACACACGGGAACGAGAGTGTACACAGGGGAGCTTGAGTGTACACACGGGAGTGTGAGTGTAGACACGGGAGGGTGAGCATACGCACGGGAACGCGAGTGTACACACAGGAGAGTGAGTGTACACACGGGAACGTGAGTGTACACACGGGAACGTGAGTGTATGCACGGGAACGTGAGTGTACACTCGGGAACGTGAGTGCACACAAGGGAACGTGAGTGTACACACGGGAACGTGATTGTACACACGGGAACGTGAGTGTACACACGGGAACGTGAGTGTACACACGGGAACGTGAGTGTTCACACGGGAACGTGGGAGTACACACGGTTACGTGAGTGTACACACGGGAACGTGAGTGTATACACGGGAACGTGCGTGTACACACGGGAACGTGAGTGTACACAGGGGAAGTGAGTGTACACACGTGAACGTGAGTGTACACACGGGAGCTTGAGTGTACACACGGGAGGGTGAGTGTACACACGGGAACGTGAGTGTACACACGGGAACGTTAGTGTACACACGGGAACGTGAGTGTACACTCGGGAACGTGAGTGTACACAAGGGAGCTTGAGTGTACACACGGGAGTGTGAGTGTAGACACGGGAGGGTGAGCGTACGCACGGGAACGTGAGTGTACACACAGGAGGGTGAGTGTACACACGGGAACGTGAGTGTACACACGGGAACGTTAGTGTACACACGGGAACGTGAGTGTACACTCGAGAACGTGAGTGTACACAAGGGAACGTGAATGTACACACGGGAAGGTGATTGTACACACGAGAGCGTGAGTGTACACTCGGGAACGTAAGTGTACGCTCAGGAACGTGAGTGTGCACACGGGAACGTGAGTGTACAGACGGGAACGTGAGTGAACACACGGGAACGTGAGTGTACACGCGGGAACGTGAGTGTATACACGGGAACGTGAGTGTGCACACGGGAACGTGAGTGTACACACGGGAAGTGAGTGTACATACGGGAACGTGAGTGTACACACGGGAACTTTAGTGTACACACGGGAGGGTGAGTGTACACACGGGAGGGTGAGCGTACGCACGGGAACGTGAGTGTACATACAGGAGGGTGAGTGTACACACGGGAACGTGAGTGTACTCACGGGAACGTGAGTGTACTCACGGGAACGTGAGTGTACATACGGGAACGTGAGTGTACACAAGGGAACGGGAGTGTACACACGGGAACGTGAGTGTACACACGGGAACGTGAGTGTACACACGGGAACGTGAGTGTACACACGGGAACGTGAGTGTATGCACGGGAACGTGAGTGTACACACGTGAACGTGAGTGTACACACGGGAACGTGAGTGTAAACACGGGAACGTGAGTGTATGCACGGGAACGTGAGTGTATATACGGGAACGTGAGTGTACACACGGGAAGTGAGTGTACACACGGGAACGTGAGTGTACACACGGGAACTTGAGTGTACACACGGGAGGGTGAGTGTACACACGTGAACATGAGTGTACACACGGGAACGTGAGTGTACACAACGGAACGTGAGTGTACACACGGGATCGTGAGTGTACACAACGGAACGTGAGTGTACACACGGGAACGTGAGTGTACACACGGGAACGTGAGTGTACACACTGGAACGTGAGTTTACACAAAGGAACGTGAGTGTACACACGGGAGCGTGAGTGTACACACGGGAACATGAGTGTATACACGGGAACGTGAGTGTACACACGAGAACGTGAGTGTACACACGTGAGCGTGAGTGTACACACGGGAACGTGAGTATACACACGGGAGGGTGAGTGTACACACGGGAACGTGAGTGTGCACATTGGAACGTGAGTGTACACAAGGGAGCGTGGGTGTATACACGGGAACGTGAGTGTACACACGGGAACGTGAGTGTACACACGGGAAGTGAGTGTACACACGGGAACGTGAGTGTACACACGGGAGGGTGAGTGTACACACGGAAGGGTGAGTGTATATACCGGAACGTGAGTGTACACACGGGAAGTGAGTGTACACACGGGAATGTGAGTGTACACATGGGAACGTGAGTGTACACACGGGAGCGTGGGTGTATACACGGGAACGTGAGTGTACACACGGGAACGTGAGTGTACACACGGGAAGTGAGTGTACACACGGGAACGTGAGTGTACACACGGGAGGGTGAGTGTACACACGGAAGGGTGAGTGTACATACGGGAACGTGCGTGTACACACGGGAACGTGAGTGTACACACGGAAGGGTGAGTGTACACACGGGAGGGTGAGTGTACACACGGGAGGGTGAGTGTACACACGGGAGGGTGAGTGTACACACCGGAGAGTGAGTGTACACATGGGAGGGTGAGTGTACACACGTGAGGGTCAGTGTACACACGGGAGGGTCAGTGTACACACGGGAGAGTGAGTGTACACACGGGAGAGTGAGTGTACACACGTGAGGGTTAGTGTACACACGGGAGGATCAGTGTACACACGGGAGGGTCAGTGTACACACGTAAGGGCGAGTGTACACACGGGAGAGTGAGTGTACACACGGGAGAGTGAGTGTGCACACGGGAGGATCAGTGTACACACGGGAGAGTGAGTGTACACACGGGAGGATCAGTGTACACACGGGAGGGTCAGTGTACACACGGGGGAGTGAGTGTACACACGGGAGGGTGAGTGTACACACGTTAGGGTTAGTGTACACACGGGACGATCAGTGTACACACGGGAGGGTCAGTGTACACACGGGAGGGCGAGTGTACACACGATAGAGTGAGTGTACACACGGGAGAGTGAGTGTACACACGGGAGGATCAGTGTACACACGGGAGGGTGAGTGTACACACGGGAGAGTGAGTGTACACACGGGAGGGTGAGTGTACACACGAGAGGGTCAGTGTACACACGGGAGGATCAGTGTACACACGGGAGGGTCAGTGTACACACGGGAGGGCGAGTGTACACACGGGAGAGTGAGTGTACACACGGGAGAGTGAGTGTACACACGGGAGGATCAGTGTACACACGGGAGGGTGAGTGTACACACGGGAGAGTGAGTGTACACACGGGAGGGTCAGTGTACACACGAGAGGGTCAGTGTACACACGGGAGGGTGAGTGTACACACGGGAACGTGAGTGTACACACGGGAACGTGGTGTACACACGGGAACGTGAGTGTACACACGGGAACGTGAGTGTACACACGGGAACGTGAGTGTACACACGGAAACGTGAGTGTGCACACGGGAACGTGAGTGTACACACGGGAACGTGAGTGTACACACGGGAACGTGAGTGTACACACGGGAACGTGAGTGTACACACGGGAACGTGAGTGTACACACGGGAACGTGAGTGTACACACGGGAACGTGAGTGTACACACGGGAACGTGAGTGTACACACGGGAAGGTGAGAGTACACACGGGAACGTGAGTGTACACACGGGAACGTGAGTGTACACACGGGAACGTGAGTGTACACACGGGAACGCGCGTATACATACTTAGTTAATTTTAAGTTTATCTTTTAATAACACTTAACGGAAAGTCGATAAAATTTGAATATTTTATCACTTGAAAGATATTTACTTGCCTTCAGTCTCCCCTTAATAATAGTAATAATAATAATAATAATAATAATAATAATAATAATAGTAATAATAATAATAATAATAATAATAATAATAATTATAATAATAATAATAATAATAATAACAATAATAATAATAATAATAATAATAATAATAATAATAATAATAATAATAATAATAATAATAATAATAATATTATTGTTATTATTATTATTATTATTATTATTATTATTATTATTATTATTATTGTTATTGGTGCTGTTATTTTTATAATTGTCGATTTGTATTCTTCATATGGTATATCTCTTTTTCATTGTTCCCTTCTCTATCTGTCTGTCTGTCTGTCTCTGTCTCTGTCTCTGTCTGTCTGTCTGTCTCTCTCTCTCTCTCTCTCTCTCTCTCTCTCTCTCTCTCTCTCTCTCTCTCTCTCTCTCTCTCTCTCTCTCTCTCTCTCTCTCTCTCTCTCTCTCTCTCTCTGTCTCTCTCTCTTTCTCTCAGTTTTACCACCGACGCCTTTAACAAATATGAAACTAAGCTTTCGTCCGCTTACTGTATTTTTTTCTTTTGCTTCCAACAGCAGTTTTACTCTGACTGAACAAGCAACTGATAGCACGCATCATTTTTCAATATATCTTTCTTTAAATGCTACTCTCACTAAAATCATCCATCACGTAACACGACCCCAACTTGTTTTTCTTTTTAACCGGATTGTTCATTCCATGAATTTGAAAAGGCCAGTTGCAACAGTGAAGAACAGACGCGGACTGAAGAACAAGAACTGGAGGAACCGAACGGCCTTCACGTTCCACTACACCAGTAAACCGACGTGTACGTGTAAGATACATGGGTAGAGAGATTCATCCTCCTCAGGTGTTGAACATGTGTCTTGTTCATCAGAGGTTGATGAGTCGATGATGGTGTCCACTGAGGACACAACTCGGTCACAATGAGGGATAGTTCTGCCATCCTAATCGTGTCTAAAGAGATTAAATTCCTTTTCTGTTCAGGCGTTTCTGTTTGTAAGAACTAAGTGTGATGGTCGTGGGAAGTGTCGAGACAACAACATGATATATTGCAGTGAGACATAACAGACAACAGAGACTGCAGTCAGAAATAACAGACAAGAGACACTGCAGTCAGACTTAACAGACAAGAGACACTGCAGTGAGACATAACAAACAATAGACACTGCAGTGAGAAATAAGAAACAAGAGGCACTGCAGTGAGAAATAAGAGACAAAAGATACTACAGTGAGATATAAGAGACAAGAGACATTAGGGTGAGAAATAGGAGACAAGAGACACTGCAGTGAGAAATGAGACGAAAGACATGACAGTGAGACACAAAAGACAAGAGACATGACAGTGAGAAAAAAGAGACAAGAGACACTGCAGTGAGACATAACAAACAATAGACACTGCAGTGAGAAATAAGAAACAAGAGGCACTGCAGTGAGAAATAAGAGACAAAAGATACTACAGTGAGATATAAGAGACAAGAGACATTAGGGTGAGAAATAGGAGACAAGAGACACTGCAGTGAGAAATGAGACGAAAGACATGGTAGTGAGACATAAAAGACAAGAGACATTGCACGAAATGATAGATAAGGGACCTTACAATAGAATAAGAAACAAGAGAAATTACAATATAAAACGAGAGACATTGCAACAAGAGATATGATAAGAGATACGAGATATGACAATAACATAGTAGACAAGAGACATTACAGTAATATAAGAGGCAATACAAAAGGGATAAGAGTCAAGAGACATTAAGAGATATAAGAGACTAAAGACAATGAGAAATATAAGAGACTGAAGACAATAAGAGATGTAAGAGATTAAAAACAATAAGAGATAAGAGACAATGTAAAAAGAGATAAAAGTCAAGACACAATATAAGAGACAAGAGACAATAAAAGAAGATAGAAATTAAGAGACAAGAAATAATTAGAGATAACAAGCCTGGTGAAGTTGCCTCGATGCCGGGTAAAGGCTCTTGATCCTGGTAACTTGGAGCTGTCTTTTTTTCCCCCATCGAATTGAATCTGTTTCCCTACCCCTACAGGTTCAGAGCTTCCTGGTGACTTTTTTTAAGAGTTAACAATGTTTGATGCTTGAAATTTTTCACAATCTTCTCTCTCTCTCTCTCTCTCTCTCTCTCTCTCTCTCTCTCTCTCTCTCTCTCTCTCTCTCTCTCTCTCTCTCTCTCTCTCTCTCTCTCTCTCCCTTTCCCTATCTCTCTCTCTCTCTCTCAGCATCTCTCTCACCATTTCTGTGTCTCCCACAGGTGAGCATCCAGCAGCCATGCAGACCAACTGCTCTGCGGACCACTACAAGAGTGTGGGTCTGATGCTTGTGTCAGCTCTTCTCAGAATAGTGTGGCAAGCCTGTCTTCACGCAACTTAAGTGAGTGTGTGTGTGTGTGTGTGTGTGTGTGTGTGTGTGTGTGTGTGTGTGTGTGTATGTGTGTGTGCGTGTGTGTGTGTGTGCTGTCTGTGTCTGTATCTTTGTTTTTCTGTGTCTGTGCCAGGATGAGTGTGAGTTCTTTTACAGATCAGTTTTACAGACTAAGAGCTGTTATCCTACTTCAGCTCATTTCAAAGCCCAGCTCTATCTATGGTATACTACCCCCCGTCCCCCAGGATGCGACCTGCAACATTCGACTGTCACCCAGGTACCTACTTACTGCTAGGTGAACAAAGCGCAGAAGGCGTAAGGAAACATGTCCAACGTTTCCACTTATGCCTGGAATCAAACCATAGGACACTCAGTATGTGAGGTGAGTGCTCTAACAATCGAGCCACGGGAGGCTGTGTGTGTGTGTGTGTGTGTTCTCTCAGTGGGAAAAAGAGAGTGGTTCTAGAAAAGGACCAGCTGACAGATGGACACTGGGTGAGCCTTAAGAGATTTTTGGAGGCTGGATGCGTCCTCTCCTGCTACCCCCCCCCCTCCATCCTTACTTTTCTCTCCTGTGATCGACAATTTATTTTTAATTGCTGCTTCAGCTGTCCTCTCTCCATCTCTGCTCTATCTGTCTATCTACTCTATCATGGACACTTTCTCCCTGAAGAGCTTGTTTTTCCAACTGCTACTGGAAAGAATGTTTATCTAACTGGGCATCGTCTGTCCTGGGAATTCCTTCTGACTCTCTAAAACTTTAACACTTACTGAAATTTCGCTTCTCCTACTGAACACTCAATGAGTCCCATAATCATAACGTCAATACCAATGATTGCCATAATCATGACGTCAGTACCAATGATTGCCATAATCATGACGTCAGTACCAATGATTGCCATAATCATAACGTCAGTACCAATGATTGCCATAATCATGACGTCAGTACCAATGATTGCCATAATCATAACGTCAGTACCAATGATTGCCATAATCATGACGTCAGTACCAATGATTGCCATAATCATGACGTCAGTACCAATGATTGCCATAATCATGACGTCAGTACCAATGATTGCCATAATCATGACGTCAGTACCAATGATTGCCATAATCATAACGTCAGTACCAATGATTGCCATAATCATAACGTCAATACCAATGATTGCCATAATCATAACGTCAATACCATTGATTGCCATAATCATAACGTCAATACCAATGATTGCCATAATCATAACGTCAATACCAATGATTGCCATAATCATAACGTCAATACCAATGATTGCCATAATCATAACGTCAGTACCAATGATTGCCATAATCATGACGTCAGTACCAATGATTGCTTTAATCTCGTGCTCCTCCTCCTCTTCCTCACATCTCTTTCTTCGTGATCTATCACTAGCCTCTGGAAGTTTACAGATTATTATTATTCTCCCTGTTTCTTTCTTCAGTTGTCTTTCCCTTCTGACTGTCTCGTCCGTCGTTACCAGTTGTCTTACTGTTTCTCTTACCACTGTGTCTCACAGTCTCTTGTGAGCGTCTCTGCTAAATTAATTTCTCCATCATACATCCTAATTCATTTGCTCTTACTGTTTCTTTCATTATCATTGCCGCTTCCACTCTTTCCCTTATTTTTCTTCAAAAGCCTTTTCAGCTCTTTCACTTCCATTTCCAGCCTTTGGGCCTTTTCTTCAGCTGTCGATGTCCTTTATTCCAGATTTCTTTCAATTCAAGCTGCTTCCTTTCTCTTAGACACATTTCTGAGGATTTCTTCTGATGAGTATTTAACTGCCTTTCCTATTTTTCATCCATTTTGCTCTTCAACACCATTAGTTTAGAGTCTAAATATTGCAGTCTGTCCAGGTCCACTTGTAGTCTTTCTTGGTCCTCACCTATTTCTATTCTCGTCATTTTCTTCACATCATCTGCGAACGGAGACACCTCTGAATCTCATCGTTTCATTCACACTTTTCGTTTCCAGTTCTCTTATCCAGTTTACCCTCTTGCCTGTTTTTTATATACAGGGTTTGACAAGGTTAAGGCTCCCTAGCTTTACTGACAAGCTATTTATAGGTTAAGGATATCTATCTTTATTGACAAGCTAAGAGCTGTTACCTACATCACCTCATTTGAAAGCATTTTTATTGTTATGAGATATACAAGGAGGGAACAGTATGAAGTTGGAGCCATCTGTGGGCCAGCATTTTCATTTGATCAACTGACTTTATCTCGTTGACATCATTATGCTGTACGATTGTGTTCCATACTCGAGTCATCCTGGGTATATATGATCTCAGATGGAGTGATGTTCTGGAGAAGGGTACAGCCAGAGTGAAGTTGCTGCTTTCTGCCCGTCTTGTGGTGTAGAAGCTTGCTTCACGCTGTCCTCTCTCTCTCTCTCTCTCTCTCTCTCTCTCTCTCTCTCTCTCTCTCTCTCTCTCTCTCTCTCTCTCTCTCTCTCTCTCTCTCTCTCTCTCTCTCTCTGGTTGTGTCCCTGACATATTGGAGCTTGAAGTTCCCCATTACCACCTCCAGCATCTTAGCTCTCCAAGTTTCTGGCCCCCCGTGTGGCTCCAGGTTTTCCAGGTCTATCTCCTTATCTTCGCTTTACCCATGCGGACTGGTTTGGCCATTTCCACTGATGTGTTCACCATGGCTCTGTTGTTGCCAGTCGTATTCTTTTTCTTGATCTCTTGTTGTTTAGGAGAGTGTTCATCACCGCTATCACCATCTTGGGACCCCTGGTCTTGAGTCTGCCTACTAAATAGTCATTTGCTCCCTCTGTTTATTTCCCTCATCTCACCAACACCCACTGTGTGTGAGAGAGAGAGACAGAAAGAGAGAGAGAGAGAGAGAGAGAGAGAGAGAGAGAGAGAGAGAGAGAGAGAGAGAGAGAGAGAGAGAGAGAGAGAGAGAGAGAGAGAGAGAGAAGGGGAGGGGATGAGTAAGGAAAGTTCTCTTCACATTTCTTTTTTTTTTTTTACTCAGGGTTTGACAAGGTTAGGTTAAGGATCTCTAGTTTTATTGACAGGTTAAGGATTTCCAACTTTATTGGCAAGGCAAGAGCTGTTACCTACATCAGCTCATTTAAAAGCATTTTTATTGTTATGAGACATACAAGTAGGGAACAGGATGAAGTTGGAGCCATCTGTGGGCCAGCATTTTTATTTGATCAACTGACTTTATCTCGTTGACATCATAATGCTGTACGAATGTGTTCCATACTCGAGTCATCCTGGAGATAAATGATCTCTGATGAAGTGAGGTTCTGGATAAGGGTACAGCCAGAGTGATGTTGCTGCTTTCTGCCCGTCTTGTGGTATAGAAGCTTGCTTCACGCTGTCCTCGAAGTGGATCCAAGTGTGGTACTTTGACAATGTTGGCCTCGTCCATAACAGTAAGGCCACCCACATCCCTCCTATGTTGAAGGCTCTGCTGAAATGACAGATCTATCCAGGATGGGTCCAGGCGAGAGATGAGACGTCTTGCTCTGTTCTCTACTCTGTCAAGCAGTCGAGGATGAGAGGAGGGGGGGGGCAGGCAAACCAAGAAAGTGGAACATACTCAAGGTGTGAGCGTACTTGTGCCTCATACAGAATATTGCAACCCCTACTGTCAAGCAGATGCGAGATACGGCGAAGTGCTGTAAGCTTCCTGGTTAATTCTCTCTCTCTCTCTCTCTCTCTCTCTCTCTCTCTCTCTCTCTCTCTCTCTCTCTCTCTCTCTCTCTCTCTCTCTCTCTCTCTCTCTCTCTCTCTCTCTCTCTTTCCTAGCTCATCCACTTCTCATAATTAATTAATCTGTTGTGTGTTTTCTCCCGTGGTGTTGACGGGAACAGAGGAACAGTAAAGATAGAGAGTGAGGGTTGATAACGGAGGACAGAGGAGAACAGAGATATGGGATGGTATAATAAGTGGAACCGTAATGGATGGGTGAGGATAGTTGTTGCAATACAAAGTGAAAAAGCGGAAAGGCAGAAAGCAGCAACTTCACTCTGGCTGTAACCTTCTCCAGAACTTCACTTCATCTGAGATCATTTATCCCCAGGATGACTCGAGTATGGAACAAATTCGTATTCCATACTCGAGACAGAAAATATAAACAAAAATATGTAAAATTATTATGAACCTCTAAATCTCTGTGGGTCATTAAGCGTAAGGAGATCTGAAGACTCGATCCTCCGTTCGCTAAGCCCGACCAGATCTGCGATCAGTGAGGCTGATGGTAATTCGACAGAGGTGATGAGAAAGAGACAACAATCATATCATGAATATAGAAAGCAGGAGCATATTTCCTCACTCGGTAGTAAGTAGGTACCCAGGTATTAGCCGACTGTTGTGAGTCGCATCCTGGGGAAGAGGATTAATGAACTCTCAGTGGAAATAAGCCAGATAGTTTGTTGCCAGTGGCTTTGCTAGGGATTATTCTGCGATATTAACCTTCAGGATTAACAGTAACGAATAAAGTTAGTTTCGTCTCTAATTTTAAGAATTTAGAGAGAATTTAAGGCATGTAACTTGGATATTTTTTGCTGATAACCTCGATAATGATCTGTGCCATGTTGCCTGTCCCATGTTGCCTGTTCCATGTTGTCTGTCCTATGTTGCCTGTCCCATGTTGCTTGTCTAATGTTGCCTGTCCCATGTTGCCCTTCCTATGTTGCCTGTCCCATGTTACTTGTGCCAAGTTATCTGTCCCATGTTACTGGTTCCATGCAATCTGTCCCATGTTACTTGTCCCATGCTATCTGTCCCATGGTTACTCTTCAATGTGCTCCCATATCTCATAAGCAATCATTTATCCCTAAAGGGTGACACAGCGCCTGGGGAATGGGAGGTAATCCAGTTTCTCCTGAGGAAGGGCTGGAGGTTGCTAATCTTTCTGATCAATAGATCTTCACGGTGTCAGGGTACCTCTCTTCACTCCCTTTATCCTCTTAAAGACACGTCTGCCTCCCTTCCTCCTCTTAAAGACACCCTTGCATCCCTTCCTCCTCCTAAAATCACCCTTACCTTCCTTCCTTCTCTTAAAGTTATTCTTACCGCCCTTCCTCCTCCAAAAGTCACCCTTACCACCCTTCCTCCTGCTACAGGAGACATACATGACAAGCTCCTGGAGAAAAGCACTTATGACTGTCTGATTCAATTCCTTTAGGAATGCCAGATATAATTTTACGTAAGATATCAAGACGAAGAGTCCTACTGAAATAATAATTTCTGTTATTTCTGTGAAAATAGCGGATATCTTTGCCCTTTCCAGGAGCAGATGTTGAAGATGTAAACCAGAAATTTAAAGAATCAGCAAAAAGAAGCACGGTTTCATAGATGGCTGTTAAATATTTTGCACTCTAGCTGGAATAGTGGTCTTGCTTTCTATTTTGTGAACATGTAAGATGGCAGGTAAATCTTACAAACTTATTCATTCTTTCAATATGGATTTCTCTTCATTTTGTATGTATATTTTTGAAATAGTTTCTGTTATTTTAATGTGTCCTACAAAATTTAGAAGAACGCACGTGATACTGAAACAATGGGCGGTGATCTTCGGAATCATTAGCAGCTTACAGCTGATGAAGAGATGATTTTAAAGCTAACAAGCTGATGAACAAGGATAAGTTGATGAATAAGACACATGTGCATCAACACCTGAATAAGTTTGTTGAGAGACTGCTTGCCTGTGAATAATGTTTTTTGTTTTTTTTTTCACTCTAATACAGGGACATGATGATGGCGACATTTATAATAGAGCAAGTAGAAAAAGTGGAGATGCAGCAATTGTAGATGTGGTCACATGTGGGCGAGGCCCGCTAATCGAAGTAGGTCCGGCCCGCTGTATGAAAGTCGCCGTCCATATACCTCTTTATTAGAGTGAAAATCCTGTGGCCCAGGAGAAACATCTCTCACTGAAGATACCCAAGTGTTGTACATATGACTTATTCATCAACTTCTCAGGAATATATGACGACATGACGTTCGTGACCCAATGGGCTCGTGGGATACTGGCTGTAAACTAGACGTAAATATTATACGAATTAAGGTTTACTAGTGAAATCTAGCCTCGGATGACTCGTATATAATTCTGTTCTCGACTTATGATCGTGCAGAAATCAGTGACATGAAACAAAATGGAAAAATAACGTTCTGTTTGGAAGACACGGAGTTTTAAAGCAACCTAATTGTCTGGTAGAGGTGACCCACCCACACGGCTCCTGTTTAAGGTGCCGCGGGTTCAACCCCGTGAGGGAGGAACGAGCCTTAAGTGTTTTACATAATCACAACATATCTTCGGACCTGACTTTTAAAACTGTATCTGTGTAAAATGATAAAGGATCATGTCTGTAGCGTTTACCACAATTATAATGTTAAAAGTCAAGTTAGAAGATATACCGGATGAATACAATTGTCTTACTATGGAATTCATAGGATTCCTCCCAAGTTTTGATATGTAATCATAAACCTTGACATAACTCACTATTTTAACGTTTTCTGAACTTTTTTAAACATTGCTTTTAGAGAAATCCCATTTTATCCCGCTAAAATTAAAAATTATAGTGCTAAAAAGTATGGAATTTAGAGAAAAAAATGACAGAATATAATGTTGACTTCTTCAGTGGAGGCAGACACAGCAAGTAATGAAACATGTGTGGAGTGTCTGGGAAGACATAACAAAGCTACGTAGAGCTTTGCATCTTTGTTGGCAGTGAGAAAGAAAAAACTGAAAGGTGGCCCCCAACGTCTTATTTAGCACTAATCCCGTATGGGTCGTATAGTGCCTGGAGAGAGCGGGATGCAATCAGTTTCGATCAGAGGAAAAGGAGGAGAAATCTCTGTTCTAGGATCAAGAGCTCCCCCTCCCCATATCCCCCACCCAGCACTCCTCCACGCGGGAAAGATGACCCGCACCAGACTACAGCGGTAGGATATTCAAGACTCGGACGAATTTCACAAGAACGTGGTAGTCGGGCGGGGGAGGAAGGGTTGTGAGGATTCGGGGATTAGTAGAGGGAATTTGGAGGAGCCGAGGGGGGAGTGAATGGACAGAAGGGATGGGAGTTGATCAAAGGATCAACCATCAATTTCAGTCGATTGATCAGACTGGCCTTCGCCCCGCCCGGGCAGTGACCGAAATGAAGTTTTATACAGACATATGAAATGTTACGAAAATTACAAATAAATCACGTATACTCAGGAATACCTGAAATTATCACTCAGAGTGAAACCTTCGAAGTACATCGAAAAGCACAAATTAATTTTGTAAACTGAGAAACAACCCGAAATTTTCGCCCAAAACCAGACATGTTGAGACAAAAGAAAAATATAGCCAGTTAGGCCACCTATAACTTGATATAGCTGAACATAACTAGCTATAATATTTCTTCTATAATGTTAGAGAATAACACTGTTGCATGCGGTTACTACAGGAAAACGAGGTGCAGAAGCGGCCAACTGAGATTATGGTGGAATTCGTTGCAACGAGGTGGAAAAGAATTAGATCTGAAGTACTTTCCTAACACAGCCTGGAACACTACACTGTATACTGTAGAGTACCCACCTTCCTAACAGCCTGGAACACTACACTGTTTACTGTAGTGTACCCACCTTTCTAACAGCCTGGAACACTACACTGTTTATTGTAGTGTACCCACCTTCCTAACACAGCCTGGAACACTACACTGTTTACTGTAGTGTACCCACCTTCCTAACACAGCCTGGAACACTACACTGTTTACTGTAGTGTACCCACCTTCCTAACAGCCTGGAACACTACACTGTTTACTGTAGTGTACCCACCTTTCTAACACAGCCTGGAACACTACACTGTTTATTGTAGTGTACCCACCTTCCTAACACAGCCTGGAACACTACACTGTTTACTGTAGTGTACCCACCTTCCTAACAGCCTGGAACACTACACTGTTTACTGTAGTGTACCCACCTTTCTAACACAGCCTGGAACAATACACTGTTTATTGTAGTGTACCCACCTTCCTAACACAGCCTGGAACACTACACTGTTTACAGTAGTGTACCCACCTTTCTAACAGCCTGGAACACTACACTGTTTATTGTAGTGTACCCACCTTCCTAACAGCCTGGAACACTACACTGTTTACTGTAGTGTACCCACCTTCCTAAAAGCCTGGAACACTACACTGTTTATTGTAGTGTACCCACCTTTCTAACACAGCCTGGAACACTACACTGTTTATTGTAGTGTACCCACCTTCCTAACACAGCCTGGAACACTACACTGTTTACTGTAGTGTACCCACCTTCCTAACAGCCTGGAACACTACACTGTTTACTGTAGTGTACCCACCTTCCTAACACAGCCTGGAACACTACACTGTTTACTGTAGTGTACCCACCTTCCTAACAGCCTGGAACACTACACTGTTTACTGTAGTGTACCCACCTTCCTAGCAGCCTGGAACACTACACTATTTACTGTAGTGTACCTACCTTTCTAACACAGCCTGAAACACTACAATGTTTACTGTAGTGTACCCACCTTTCTAACACAGCCTGGAACACTACACTGTTTACTGTAGTGTACCCACCTTTCTAACAGCCTGGAACACTACACTGTTTACTGTAGTGTACCCACCTTCCTAACACAGCCTGGAACACTACACTGTTTATTGTAGTGTACCCATCTTCCTAACACAGCCTGGTACACTACACTGTTTATTGTAGTGTACCCACCTTCCTAACACAGCCTGGAACACTACACTGTTTATTGTAGTGTACCCACCTTCCTAACACAGCCTGGAGCACTACACTGTTTATTGTAGTGTACCCACCTTCCTAACACAGCCTGGAACACTACACTGTTTACTGTAGTGTACCCACCTTCCTAACAGCCTGGAACACTACATAGTTTGGAAATAAATGGTATAAAATACACTGTTTACTGTAGTGTACCCACCTTCCTAACACAGCCTGGAACACTACACTGTTTACTGTAGTGTACCCACCTTCCTAACACAGCCTGGAACACTACACTGTTTATTGTAGTGTTGCTACTTTCCTAACAAAGCCAGGAACACTAAACTGTTTATAGAAGTTGGGCTACCTTCCTAACATAGCCAGGAACACTACACTGTTCATAGAAGTTGGGCTACCTTCCTAACATAGCCAGGAACACTACACTGTTTATAGTAGTATAGCTACCTTCCTAACATAGCCAGGAACACTACACTGTTTATAGTTGTATAGCTACCTTCCTAAAATAGCCAGGAACACTACACTGTTTATAGTAGTATAACTACCTTCCTCACATAGCCAGGAACACTACACTCTTTATAGTAGAATAGCTACCTTCCTAACATAGCCAGGAACACTACACTGTTTATAGTAGTATAGCTACCTTCCTAACATAGCCAGGAAAACTGCACTGTTTATAGTAGTATAGCTACCTTCCTCACATAGCCAGGAACACTACACTGTTTATAGTAGTATAGCTACCTTCCTCACATAGCCAGGAACACTACACTGTTTATAGTAGTATAGCTTTGTAGATGAATGGTTCAGAGAACCGACATGTTGATAAATTAGACACATGTACAACTCTTGGGTATCTTTATTGAGGAAACGTTTCGCCACACAGTGGCTTCATCAGTCCATACAAAGGAGAATCTTGAAGAACAGGAGGAGAATGAGGTAATCAGTCCCTCAACCTTGAGTCGATGTGGTCAGTCCATCAATCTTGATGGACTGACTTGATGGACTGACCACATCGACTCAAGGTTGAGGGACTGATTACCTCATTCTCCTCCTGTTCTTCAAGATTCTCCTTTGTATGGACTGATGAAGCCACTGTGTGGCGAAACGTTTCCTCAATAAAGATACCCAAGAGTTGTACATGTGTCTAATTTATCAGTAGTATAGCTACCTTCCTCACATAGCCTGGAACACTACACTGTTTATAGTAGTATAGCTACCTTCCTCACATAGCCTGGAACACTACACTGTTTATAGTAGTATAGCTACCTTCCTCACATAGCCAGGAACACTACACTGTTTATAGTAGTATAGCTACCTTCCTCACATAGCCTGGAACACTACACTGTTTATAGTAGTATAGCTACCTTCCTCACATAGCCTGGAACACTACACTGTTTATAGTAGTATAGCTACCTTCCTCACATAGCCTGGAACACTACACTGTTTATAGTAGTATAGCTACCTTCCTCACATAGCCTGGAACACTACACTGTTTATAGTAGTATAGCTACCTTCCTCACATAGCCAGGAACACTACACTGTTTATAGTAGTATAGCTACCTTCCTCACATAGCCTGGAACACTACACTGTTTATAGTAGTATAGCTACCTTCCTCACATAGCCTGGAACACTACACTGTTTATAGTAGTATAGCTACCTTCCTCACATAGCCTGGAACACTACACTGTTTATAGTAGTATAGCTACCTTCCTAACATAGCCAGGAACACTACACTGTTTATAGTAGTATAGCTACCTTCCTAACATAGCCAGGAACAATACACTGTTTATAGTAGTATAGCTACCTTCCTCACATAGCCAGGAACACTACACTGTTGACAGTAGTATAGCTACCTTCCTCACATAGCCAGGAACACTACACTGTTTATAGTAGTATAGCTACTTTCCTCACATAGCCTGGAACACTACACTGTTTGTAGTAGTATAGCTCCCTTCCTCACATAGCCTGGAACACTACACTGTTTATAGTAGTATAGCTACCTTCCTCACATAGCCTGGAACACTACACTGTTTATAGTAGTATAGCTACCTTCCTCACATAGCCTGGAACACTACACTGTTTATAGTAGTATAGCTACCTTCCTCACATAGCCTGGAACACTACACTGTTTATAGTAGTATAGCTACCTTCCTCACATAGCCTGGAACACTACACTGTTTATAGTAGTATAGCTACCTTCCTCACATAGCCAGGAACACTACACTGTTTATAGTAGTATAGCTACCTTCCTCACATAGCCTGGAACACTACACTGTTTATAGTAGTATAGCTACCCTCCTCACATAGCCTGGAACACTACACTGTTTATAGTAGTATAGCTACCTTCCTCACATAGCCTGGAACACTACACTGTTTATAGTAGTATAGCTACCTTCCTCACACAGCCAGGAACACTATACTGTTTATAGTAGTATAGCTACCTTCCTAACATAGCCTGGAACACTACACTGTTTATAGTAGTATAGCTACCTTCCTAACATAGCCAGGAACAATACACTGTTTATAGTAGTATAGCTACCTTCCTAACATAGCCAGGAACACTACACTGTTTATAGTAGTATAGCTACCTTCCTCACATAGCCTGGAACACTACACTGTTTATAGTATTATAGCTACCTTCCTAACATAGCCAGGAACACTACACTGTTTATAGTAGAATAGCTACCTTCCTAAAATAGCCAGGAACACTACACTGTTTATAGTAGTATAGCTACCTTTCTCACATAGCCAGGAACACTACACTGTTTATAGTAGTATAGCTACCTTCCTAACATAGCCAGGAACACTACACTGTTTATAGTAGTATAGCTACCTTCCTAACATAGCCAGGAACACTACACTGTTTATAGTAGTATAGCTACCTTCCTCACATAGCCTGGAACACTACACTGTTTATAGTAGTATAGCTACCTTCCTCACATAGCCTGGAACACTACACTGTTTATAGTAGTATAGCTACCTTCCTAACATAGCCAGGAACACTACACTGTTTATAGTAGTATAGCTACCTTCCTCACATAGCCTGGAACACTACACTGTTTATAGTAGTATAGCTACCTTCCTAACATAGCCTGGAACACCGCTTGATATAATCTGTTCACCTGAAATTAAATTAGAACATCCTAACTATAGACGAGGTTGTGGTGTACGACAACTACTCAAAAAGGAGGAGAGACCATAGGGTCGATAAGAAGAGGAATAACAATAATGCTAAAAGAAACAATACAAGCGAAGGAAATTGAAACCCTAAAACAAGCAGTGTCGAAATTTTAGTGATTAATATACAAAGTAATTTTACATGGGAATTGCATAACAGTTAGCATATACAACTCACTAATTAACAATTCTTGGATGACAAGAGAGCTTGATAAGATAAAAAGTATTTGCATAATATACAAAGTGAATTATTAATCAAGAGTCACGTGAAAAGGAAAAAGTTAAGGAATTAAATTAGTTTATCGATTAAAAATAAACTGAGTAGCTTACGAGTCTGGAAGTTCAAATATATAGTTAATTGAATTTCTAAATGTAATGACGAGTTTTGTCATGCATCTGTATATACTGCAAGCTTAGGTTAGGTTAGGTGAGGTTTGTCAGTAAACAGGACAAGAGTTTCCTGACGCGGGTCTTAGCCATATGATGAGCCGCAGCTGGAGTGTTCGGTCATCTGGTCATCTTCTCTTATTGCAAGAGAAGCGACCAGAGTAATAGAAGACAACACACTAGCAGTATTAGACTTGGTATTGCTTACCTAGAACAGAGAAGTAAATTCAACCCAATCTAAATCCGTCGGTCAGAGAGATCCCGATGTATTTTAAGTACCACGTGAGTCTAAATATGACTTAGGAAATCAAGAAGAAAAAACGTATTATAGAGAAACTAAAGAAGATATAATATTTCAATGGACAGATATTAACGATTTGACGGAAGTTGTTATATAAATGGTTCAGAAAACCGACACGTTGATGAATGAAACACATGTGCAACAGTTGGGTATCTTTACTGAGGAAACATTTCGCCAGCCAATGGCTTCATCAGTCCAATACAGAGATGAATGGTGGTAGATAGGAAGGAGCTTGAGGTAATAAGTCCTTCAGCCAGAAGTCGTTGTATTCAGTCCACTTTTTACCTCAAACTCCTTCTCATCTACCAACATTCATCTCAGTATTGGAGTGAGGAAGCTACTGACTGGCGAAACTTTCCCACATTAAAGATACTCAAGTGTTGTACAAGTTAAATATTTGATTCCAAAAAGAATTGTAATAAAAAATATCATTTAGAGCCCCTGCAACAGGGACTACTAGAGCCCCTGCAACAGGGACTACTAGAGCCCCTGCAACAGGGACTACTAGAGCCCCTGCAACAGGGACTACTAGAGCCCCTGCAACAGAGACTACTAGAGCCCCTGCAACAGAGACTACTAGAGCCCCTGCAACAGAGACTACTAGAGCCCCTGCAACAGAGACTACTAGAGCCCCTGCAACAGGGACTACTAGAGCCCCTGCAACAGAGACTACTAGAGCCCCTGCAACAGAGACTACTAGAGCACCTGCAACAGGGACTACTAGAACACCTGCAACAGAGACTACTAGAACCCCTGCAACAGAGACTACTAGAGCACCTGCAACAGGGACTACTAGAGCCCCTGCAACAGGGACTACTAGAGCCCCTGCAACAGAGACTACTAGAACCCCTGCAACAGAGGCTACTAGAGCCCCTGCAACAGGGACTACTAGAGCCACTGCAACAGAGACTACTAGAGCCCCTGCAACAGGGACTACTCGAGCACCTGCAACAGGGACTACTAGAACACCTGCAACAGGGACTACTAGAGCACCTGCAACAGGGACTACTAGAGCACCTGCAACAGGGACTACTAGAGCCCTTGCAACAGAGACTACTAGAGTCCCTGCAACAGGGACTACTAGAGCCCCTGCAACAGAGACTACTAGAGCACCTGCAACAGGGACTACTAGAGCACCTGCAACAGGGACTACTAGAGCACCTGCAACAGGGACTACTAGAGCACCTGCAACAGGGACTACTAGAGCACCTGCAACAGGGACTACTAGAGCACCTGCAACAGGGACTACTAGAGCACCTGCAACAGGGGCTACTAGAGCCCCTGCAACAGGGACTACTAGAGCCCCTGCAACAGGGACTACTAGAGCCCCTGCAACAGGGATTACTAGAGCCTCTGCAACAGGGACTACTAGAGCCCCTGCAACAGGGACTACTAGAGCACCTGCAACAGGGACTACTAGAGCACCTGCAACAGGAACTACTAGAGCACCTGCAACAGGGACTACTAGAGCACCTGCAACAGGGACTACTAGAGCACCTGCAACAGGGACTACTAGAGCACGTGCAACAGGAACTACTAGAGCACCTGCAACAGGGACTACTAGAGCACCTGCAACAGGGACTACTAGAGCCCCTGCAACAGGGACTACTAGAGCCCCTGCAACAGGGACTACTAGAGCCTCTGCAACAGGGACTACTAGAGCCCCTGCAACAGGGACTACTAGAGCACCTGCAACAGGGACTACTAGAGCCCCTGCAACAGGGACTACTAGAGCACCTGCAACAGGGACTACTAGAGCCCCTGCAACAGGGACTACTAGAGCCTCTGCAACAGGGACTACTAGAGCCCATGCAACAGGGACTACTAGAGCACCTGCAACAGGGACTACTAGAGCCCCTGCAACAGGGACTACTAAAGCACCTGCAACAGGGACTACTAGAGCCCCTGCAACAGGGACTACTAGAGCCCCTGCAACAGGGACTACTAGAGCCCCTGCAACAGGGACTACTAGAGCCCCTGCAACAGG
>NC_091295.1:22261690-22284190 GCF_038502225.1 Cherax quadricarinatus | reverse complement strand
ATTCCCAACGCAACTGAGCAACCTATACTCCAACCCACTCACTGTTCCCTCTGCCACCAACCCCCTTATCACAAACCTCACCCCAACAGCTGTCCCTTATGGGCATTCTGACCCCACCCCCATCAGCACATACCCCACCTACACCACAGCCCCATATAGGCCCCCACCAAGGCTCTCCCTCCCCCAACCCCAATACACTTGCATGACCACAATGATAGAAAAGAAACTAAAGGTTTGGTACACAAATGCGGATGGAATAATGAATAAACATGAGGAGTGGAATGAAAGAATCAGTGAAAAATCCCCAGACATCATAGCAGTCACAGAAACAAAACTCGCTGAGATAATAACAGACACAATCTTCCCAACAGGATATCAGATCCTGAGGAAAGATAGAAGGAGTAGAGGGGGAGGAGGGGTTGCACTGCTCATAAAACACCAATGGGGATTTGAGGAAATGGAAGGCATGGACATGATTGGAGAAAGAGACTACATTGTAGGTACAATTCAGTCCGGAGAACATAAAGTAGTCATTGGAGTGATGTATAACCCACCACAGAACTGCAGGAGGCCAAGAGAGGAGTACGAAGAAAACAACAGGGTGATGGTGGACACACTGGCTGAGGTGGCAAGAAGAGCTCACTCGAGCAGAGCAAAGTTACTGGTAATGGGCGATTTCAACCACAGGGAGATCGACTGGGAAAACCTGGAGCCACATGGGGGTCCCGAAACATGGAGAGCAAAGATGATGGATGTGGTACTTGAAAACCTCATGCATCAACATGTCAGGGACACAACCAGAGAGAGAGGGGAGGATGAGCCAGCAAGACTGGATCTTGTGTTCACCCTGAGCAGTTCAGACATCGAGGACATCACTTACGAGAGGCCCCTTGGAGCTAGCGATCATGTGGTTCTGAGTTTTGACTATATAGTAGAGTTACAAGTGGAGAAGGGAACAGGAACTGAAGGGGACAGGCCAAACTACAAAAGGGGGGACTACACAGGTATGAGAAACTTCCTGCAGGAGGTTCAGTGGGACAGAGAAATGGTAGGAAAATCAGTAAACGAGATGATGGAATATGTGGCAACAAAGTGCAAGGAGGCAGAGGAAAGTTTTGTTCCCAAGGGAAACAGAAATAATAGGAAGACCAAGACGAGTCCTTGGTTTACCCGAAGGTGTAGGGAGGCAAAAGCTAAGTGCAACAGAGAATGGAAAAGGTACAGGAGGCATAGGACCCAGGAAAACAAGGAGATTAGTAGAAGAGCCAGAAACGAGTATGCACAGATAAGGAGGGAGGCCCAGAGACAGTATGAAAACGACATAGCATCGAAAGTCAAATCTGACCCGAAACTGCTGTATAGCCACATTAGGAAGAAGACAACAGTCAAGGACCAGGTGATAAGGCTGAGGAAAGAAGGTGGGGAACTCACAAGAAACGATCAAGAGGTATGTGAGGAGCTCAACACGAGATTTAAGGAAGTATTTACAGTAGAGACAGGAAGGACTCTGGGGGGACAGACCAGATGGGGACACCAACAAGGAATACACCAACAAGTGTTGGACGACATACATACAGATGAGGAGGAGGTAAAGAAACTGCTAAGGGACATCGATACCTCAAAGGCAATGGGACCGGACAACATCTCTCCATGGGTCCTTAGAGAGGGAGCAGATATGTTGTGTGTACCACTTACCACAATCTTCAACACATCCCTGGAAACTGGGCAACTACCTGAGGTATGGAAGACAGCAAATGTAGTTCCCATTTTCAAAAAAGGAGACAGAAAAGAGGCACTAAACTATAGACCTGTGTCATTGACGTGTATAGTATGCAAAATTATGGAGAAGATTATCAGGAGGAGAGTGGTGGAGCACCTGGAACGGAACAGGAGTATAAATGCCAACCAGCACGGATTCACGGAAGGCAAATCCTGTGTCACAAACCTTCTGGAGTTTTATGATAAAATAACAGAAGTAAGACAAGAGAGAGAGGGGTGGGTTGATTGCATCTTCTTGGACTGCAAGAAGGCCTTTGACACAGTTCCTCACAAGAGATTAGTGCAGAAGCTAGAGCATCAGGCGCATATAACAGGAAGGGCACTGCAATGGATCAGAGAATACCTGACAGGGAGGCAACAACGAGTCATGGTACGTAATGATGTATCACAGTGGGCACCTGTGACGAGCGGGGTCCCACAGGGGTCGGTCTTAGGACCAGTGCTATTTTTGGTATATGTGAACGACATGACGGAAGGGTTAGACTCAGAAGTGTCCCTGTTTGCAGATGATGTGAAGTTAATGAGGAGAATTAAATCTGATGAGGACCAGGCAGGACTTCAAAGAGACCTGGACAGACTGGACACCTGGTCCAGCAAATGGCTTCTCGAATTTAATCCTGCCAAATGCAAAGTCATGAAGATAGGGGAAGGGCACAGAAGACCGCAGACAGAGTATAGGCTAGGTGGACAAAGACTGCAAACCTCACTCAAGGAGAAAGATCTTGGGGTGAGTATAACACCGAGCATGTCTCCGGAAGCACACATCAATCAGATAACTGCTGCAGCATATGGGCGCCTGGCAAACCTGAGAACAGCATTCCGATACCTTAGTAAGGAATCATTCAAGACACTGTACACCGTGTATGTCAGGCCCATACTGGAGTATGCAGCACCTGTTTGGAACCCGCACTTGATAAAGCACGTCAAGAAACTAGAGAAAGTACAAAGGTTTGCAACAAGGTTAGTTCCAGAGCTAAGGGGAATGTCCTATGAAGAAAGATTAAGGGAAATCGGCCTGACGACACTGGAGGACAGGAGGGTCAGGGGAGACATGATAACGACATATAAAATACTGCGTGGAATAGACAAGGTGGACAAGGACAGGATGTTCCAGGGAGGGGACACAGAAACAAGAGGCCACAATTGGAAGTTGAAGACACAAATGAGTCAGAGAGATAGTAGGAAGTATTTCTTCAGTCATAGAGTTGTAAGGCAGTGGAATAGCCTAGAAAATGACGTAGTGGAGGCAGGAACCATACACAGTTTTAAGACGAGGTTTGATAAAGCTCATGGAGCGGGGAGAGAGAGGGCCTAGTAGCAACCGGTGAAGAGGCGGGGCCAGGAGCTAGGACTCGACCCCTGCAACCACAAATAGGTGAGTACAAATAGGTGAGTACACACACACACAAACGATACCACGGGCGGGGATAGAACCCGCGATCAGAGAGTCTCAAAACTCCAGATCGTCGCGTTAGCCACTGGACCAGCTAGCCACAATAAGATGTGAGACACACAGACATGTCACCACTTCGACAATCAGTTGTCTTTTTTTCAGTTCCGACAAACCACAGCAACTCAGTAGATTCCTTGGCAAGCAGAGCTTCAGTTCAGTGTAGCTTCACTTCTGTACTTCTGTGCAACTGAGTGGATGACCAGTTCAGTAGGTTTTAAATTCAGTAGAACTTACGTTCAATTGAGCTTCAGTTCAGTAAAGCTTCAGTTCAGGAGAGCTTAGGTTCAGTAGGGTTTCAGTTCAGTAAAGCTTCAGTTCAGTAGAGTTTCAGTTTAGAAGAGTTTCAGTTCAATAGAGTTTCAGTTCAAATCCAATCACTTCCTCGGGACTGAGTTTAAATAAAACAAACAAACAAACAAACAAACAAATCGCTAACAAATAAATATAACACAAAATAACATTACTCGAAGCTTCCTGCTGAGACTTGGCAGCTTCTCTGAAGCCTTTATATGGGCGGGGGGGGAGGGGGAGGGGGAGGGGGAGGGGGAGGGGGGGAGGGGGGAGGGTGAGGGGCGGAGGGGGAGGGGGAGGGGGGAGGGGGTCCTCCACGCTAATGAAAGGCTGTTAATCCAAGGAATTGCAACTACCTGCTCCTTCCTCGGATCAAGCCTCACTGCCCCCCACTCTTCCTAACAACAACACAAGTAACAGTAAATAATAATATTAATAAGAAGAAAATTAATAATATAGATATTGTTTCTAATGTTCACATTATTTATTTTTTTCAAAACTTTATTACCAATAATTAGCTATATAGGCATTTAAAGAGTATACACACACACACACACACACACACACACACACACACACACACACACACACACATATATATATATATATATATATATATATATATACATATATATATATGTATATATATATATATATATATATATATATATATATATATATATATATATATATATATATATATATATATATATACATATACATAATCATGTTGTACAGAGATACATAATGTTTGAAGGATTGTATGATCCAGCGATTAGAACGTCGTGAATTTTGACTTGCTTCCCACGAGGCTGGCTAAAATAACATGGGTTCGATCCCCGGCCAGCAGCAGTTTGTTAATTGCATTAATATCACTTGCTAAGTGTTCGCATTCACGAATTATATCAGAAGGACCAAGTATAACATTTACGTTGGATATCAACTTTATATGCAGATATTTCTGATGTTTTCTCACCCATTATCAGAATACAAAAATATAATATTACGGTAATATTAAAACACTGTTTTATGAACGATATCACAAGATCATACTACTTAAAATTATGATCATAACTTAAATTAAATAACGAAACTAAAATAGTATATAAAACATAGTTTAGAGCAGAAATAAACTTACGCATCTTTGTATAAAACTTAAGATTAAGGGAAACTAAACGTTTACGAATCCAATCAGATCGTTAAATTAAAAATTTTGAAGAAATAATACTATGAAAATAGCTCGCTTATATAATAATATAATAAAAAATAATTTACTGGGGCAAAATGGAATGAGTAACTAAACTAAAATAATACTAAATATACTGCAGTATTAACTAAGTATAGTGGAGCCCCGCATAACGATCACCTCCAAATGCGACCAATTATGTAAGTGTATTTATGTAAGTGCGTTTGTACGTGTATGTTTGGGGGTCTGAAATGGACTAATCTACTTCACAATATTTCTTATGGGAACAAATTCTGTCAGTACTGGCACCTGAACATACTTCTGGAGTGAAAAAATATCGTTAACCGGGGGTCCACTGTATAGTTATACCAGCAAAAAAAAAAGTAACATTACATAATTACTTCAGTAATCCAATAATACAGGATAATATCAGTTAAAATTACCATACGGATAAATAACCAAAGATAAATAATTTACAATATAGTATTGAGAGGAGTTGATATGTTAAAGTTTTTTTAACTGTAGTGTAGTCGCTCCTCTGGCAAGACAGTGGTGGGATGAGTGATGGTGAAAGTGTTCCTTCTTTATCGGGTCACCCTGACTTGGTGGGAGACGGCCGATGTGTTAATAAAAAATAGTACTGAGTAACAACGGAATCATCCTAATACAACTTTTGCATAGAACTAACTCATTTTAAAGATAGAAGAATGAACCAAGTGAAAGACTTTATTATAACACAAGGCAGAGAACTATATTATTTTAATTTACCTAATTCGTGCAATTAGAATTTTAAATTTTATGATCTGATAATATTCTAAAAGAACATTATTATATTATTTTAATACGGTTTTAGATTCTGATAATGGATGAAGGAACATCCGAAACGTCAATAACTCAACTGGTATTGTTTGGTATTGTTCAGTTTGTGTGTGTGTGTGTGTGTGTGTGTGTGTGTGTGTGTGTGTGTGTGTGTGCTCACCTAATTGTGGTTGCAGGGGTCGAGACTCAGCTCCTGACCCCGCCTCTTCACTGATCGCTACTAGGTCCTCTCTCTCTCTGCTTCCTGAGCTGTATCATACCTCTTCTTAAAACTATGTATGGTTCCTGCCTCCACCACTTCACTTGCTAGGCTATTCCACTTGCTGACAACTCTATGACTGAAGAAATACTTCCTAACGTCCCTGTGACTCGTATGAGTCTTCAGCTTCCAGTTGTGACCCCTTGTCCCTGTGTCCCCTCTCTGGAACATCCTATCTCTGTCCACCTTGTCTATTCCCCGCAGCATCTTGTATGTCGTTATCATGTCTCCCCTGACCCTTCTGTCCTCCAGTGTCGTCAGTCCGATCTCCCTCAACCTTTCCTCGTACGACATTCCCCTGAGCTCTGGGACTAGCCTTGTTGCAAACCTCCATACTGCATACTCCAGTATGGGCCTAACATACACAGTGTACAGTGTCTTGAACGATTCCTTATTAAGGTATCGTAAGGCTATTCTCAGGTTTGCCAGGCGCCCGTATGCTGCAGCAGTTATTTGGTTGATGTGTGCCTCCGGTGACGTGCTCGGTGTTATGGTCACCCCGAGGTCTTTCTCCCTGAGTGAGGTCTGTAGTCTTTGTCCACCTAGCCTATACTCTGTCTGCAGTCTTCTTTGCCCCTCCCCAATCTTCATGACTTTGCATTTGGCAGGATTGAATTCGAGAAGCCAGTTTCTGGACCACATGTCCAGCCTGTCCAGGTCTCTTTGCAGTCCTGCCTCATCCTCATCCGATTTAATTCTTCTCATCAGCTTCACATCATCTGCGAATAGGGACACTTCAGAGTCTATTCCTTCCATCATGTCGTTCGCATATATCAAAAATAGCACTGGTCCTAGAACTGACCCCTGTGGGACTCCGCTCGTCACAGGCGCCCACTGTGATACCTCTTCACGTACCATGACTCGTTGTTGCCTCCCTGTCAGGTATTCCTTGATCCATTGCAGTGTCCTCCCTGTTATATGCGCCTGATCCTCCAGCTTCTGCACTAATCTCTTGCGAGGAACTGTGTCAAAGGCCTTCCTGCAGTCCAGGAAAATGCAATCAACCCACCTCTCTCTCTCGTGTCTTACTTCTGTTACCTTGTCATAAAACTCCAGAAGGTTTGTGACACAGGATTTGCCTTCCATGAACCCATGCTGGTTTTCATTTATAATCTTGTTCCGTTCCAGATGTTCCACCACTCTCCTCCTGATAATCTTATCCAAGACTTTGCATACAATGCATGTCAGAGACACAGGTCTGTAGTTTAGTGCCTCGTTTCTGTTTCCTTTCTTAAATATGGGGACTACATTTGCTGTCTTCCATTTCTCAGGTAGTTGCCCAGTTTCAAGGGATGTGTTGAAGATTGTGGTTAGGGGCACGCACAGGATCTTTGCTCCTTTTCTAAGGACCCACGGAGAGATGTTGTCCGGTCCCATCGTCTTTAAGGTATCAAGGTCACTTAGCAGCTTCTGCACCTCCTCCTCGGTTGTTCGTATGTCATCCAACACTTGTTGGTATATTCCCTCCTGATGTTCCCGTCTGTGCTGTCTTCCCAGATCCCTTCCTGTCTCTACTGTAAAAACTTCCTTAAATTTCCTGTTTAGCTCCTCACATACCTCCTGATCATTTCTTGTGAGTTCTCCACCTTCTGTCCTCAGTCTGATCACCTGGTCTTTGACTGTTGTCTTACTCCTGATGTGGCTATACAACAGTTTCGGGTCAGTCTTGATTTTCGATGCTATGTTATTTTCATACTGTCGCTGGGCCTCCCTCCTTACCTGTGCATGCTCATTCCTAGCTCTGCCTTCTGTGTTTTTTCCATTCTCTATTGCACTTTGTTTTTGCCTCCTTACACCGTCGGGTAAACCAGGGGCTCGTTCTGGTCTTCCCATTGTTTCTGTTGCCCTTGGGAATAAACCTTTCCACTGCCTCCTTGCATTTTGTTGTTACATATTCCATCATTTCATTTACTGGCTTTCCTGCCAGTTCTCTGTCTCACGGAACCTCCTGCAGGAAGTTCCTCAACCCTATGTAGTCCCCTCTTTTATTGTCTGGCTTTTCCCATTCAACTCCTGTTACTCTCTCCACTTGCAACTCTACTATGTATTCAAAGCACAGAACCATGTGGTCACTATCTCCTAGGGGACTCTCATATGTGAAGTCCTCAATGTCTGAACTGCCCAGGGTGTACACAAGGTTAAATCTTGCTGTTCATCATCCCCTCTCACTCTGGTAGTGCCCTTAACATGTTGGTGCATAAGGTTTTCCAGCACCACATCCAACATCTTGGCTCTCCATGTTTCGGGACCCCCATGTGGCTCCAGGTTTTCCCAGTCAATCTCCCTGTGGTTGAAATCCCCGTAACCAGCAACTTTGCTCTGCTGGAGTGAGCTCTTCTTGCCACCTCAGCAAGTGTGTCCACCATTGCTCTGTTCCTCTCTTTATATTCCTCTCTTGGCCTCCTGCAGTTCTGTGGTGGATTATACATCACTGCAATGACCACCTTGTGCTCCCCAGACTGAAGTGTACCTACTATGTAGTCCCTTTCTCCTGTCTCATCTATTCCTCCCATTTTCTCGAATTTCCATCTGTTTTTTTACAAGCAGAGCAACCCCTCCTCCCCCTCTGCCCCTTCTATCATTTCTCATGATCTGGTATCCTGGTGGGAAGATTGCATCTGTTATTGTCTCCGTGAGTTTTGTTTCTGTAACTGCTATGATTTCTGGGGACTTCTCATTGATTCTTTCTTGCCATTCCTCATATTTATTCGTTAATCCATCCACATTTGTGTACCAAACCTTCAACTTCTGTTCTAATAGTGTAACTGTGGTCCTGGGGGAATACTAGGGTTGGGAGAGCTGGAGCCCTGGTGGGGGCCTGTGGGGGGGTTGCAGTGGATGTGTGTGTGTGTGTGTGTGTGTGTGTGTGTGTGTCTGTGTGTGTGTGTGTGTGTGTGTGTGTGTGTGTGTGTGTGTGTGTGTGTGTGTCTGTGTGTCTGTGTGTCTGTGTGTCTGTGTGTGTCTGTGTGTGTCTGTATGTGTCTGTGTGTGATGTTTATTTAATCTTCTTATCTCCCTGGCAGCGGACTTGACAATCAGGACAGCTGACGGGTGGAGTCTGGACTTACATCAGCTGTGTGACCTGACATCTCCGCGTCTGACCTACTTTGAACCCCGCTGGATGACCCTTGATGACTTGTTCCTCCTCCCCAGTGACCCGCCACTCTACCCTCCTTTGTGGTCTTACCTGTGACCTCAGGTCGTGGACCGACTTTGTAACACACTGGTCAGAGCTCGACCAGCGTGCTGTGATGTTCCATTGGTGAGGTGCCAACAGCAACAGCAAAAACAGGAAGAGCACGAGAGGAAGAAACTGAAGAAAGTGTAGTAAAAGCGGAATAAAGTTGAGAGAAGTGTGATGATACTAAGAAAAAGCAACGACCAAAACACACACGCGCGCCATTCAGCATATCTACTAGTAGTAACAACTATTATTACCATCAATATCACCAACATTTGCAGCAGCAGCAGCAGCAGCAGCAGCAGCAGCAGCAGCAACGAATAGCAGTCGTCACAGAAACATTCAACTCACTGCTGGTGAACCAGTGGTTCATCATTTAACTAGAGCTCTGAGGACCATGGGAGAGTGATGGGACGGGTGTTCACAGAGCTTCACACAACACTGAAGAGTCAAGGGAAAAGAGCTTGAAATACCTGAGGAAGACTAAACAGAAAGAGGGGGGAAATTTTGAACACCTGAAGAAGAGTGAGGGGGAAAGGAAATACGTACATACAGTAGCTTGAAACACCTGAAGGAGGGAAAATACGGGGTTGCTAAACATAGCTTCACACACCCTAGTGTGTGGCAGAGTTTCTAATAGTAGACAGTGGAGTACAAAAAGTTGGAGTATACAGAGTTTCAAACACTTGACAGTAAAGTGTAAAAAGAGTACGCAGAGGTTTCAAACACAAGACGGTAGAGTACGAAAAGAGGGAGTGCACAGAGTTTAAAACAATTGACTGGAGTATGGGGGAAAGGGAGTACACAGAGTTTCAAACACTCGACGGTTGAGTACGAAAAAAGTGAGTACACAGTTTCAAACACTCGACGACAGTATCGGGAAAGGGTGTACACATTGCTACTACGAACAACTTAGCTTCAGTCGCGCTCCTGAAACCACCAACGTCAGTGAAAGAGAGAGAGAGAGAGAAAAGAGAGGGAAAAAACAATATGAACTTTTGGAATTGTGTAAAGTTCGTTTTTGGACTGGATCAAACAGTTGAAAGTGTAAGCTTGCACTGTCACAAACTTACACTATTGTAAGCTTGCCCTGCCGCAAGCTTACACTACTGTCAGCATGAACTGTAAGCTGCGATCAGAGCGGCAGAAGGGTTGCGACTGATGTTTATGTTGGTATTTTGGCCTAAGTGGTAATGGCAGTATGTCTTTGCTGGTGTGTTCGACATGTTAAGGACAAAATGGGTTGAATTTTGGAAAAAAAAACAATCTTTATGGTGGGTTCTGAGCCTGATCAGAATAAAAAAAATGTTTATATTTGTGAACTGTGTTTTTTTTTTTAGGGCATAAGGGCAAAATGTTGGCCTTATTTTAAAGTTAAAAAAAAAAAAACCTGCTGATGTTAGTTTTTGCGCTGGTTCTGATAGATATAAAGTTTGTAACTGTGATTTTTTGGTATGATTAGGACACGAAAAATATTGACAATGCTCATGCTGTTGTGTTGGGTTTCATTAAACAGTAAATATTGTTATACTGCTGTGTTTTGCCTGATAAAAAAAAATATTCATGCTAGTGGTGAATGCATTTGGAAAAAAAAGCTTATGTAAAGAGAAATGCAAATGCAGGATTCTTCGTTGCAATGGTCAGTTCCAAGTGTCACTGCAGGAATATCCAGCTATCACTGCAAGGAGATGCTAAATGTCACCGCAAGAATGGTCAGACCGGATCGTCGGACTTGCACACACAATTTTTATTCAAGATTTTTGGGCTCGATTGTAAACTGCATTTTTTTTTTAGATTGGATAGTGAGATGTTATGTCTATGTTGACTGACTCAGAAGTTTTGATAGGCACGAAGAGTTTTGATTGACCTGTAAGTTCTGACTGACATGTGAGATCTGATTAATAAGTGAGCTCTGACTGACATGTGAGTTCAACAAGGAAGTTCGTGAAGAAGTTAGATAGCAGGATTGTCTTAAGAGTCCACACCGAGTCTAAAGGCAGAGAACTATTCATTACAGTGTCTACAGTGGGCTAACGGATGGTTGAGGTAAGAACAGAGTAGGACGAACTCTCTTGAATATTCATGGGTCTGTCCTTAGTCACACTGGCTCAGGCAGTATTTGTACGTGTTACCACTGGTTCAAATAATATATATATACGTGCTATCACTAGTTAAGATAGTATCTGCCCGTGATACCACTGATTCAGATAGTATCTGTATGTGCTACCACTGGTACAGATAGTATCTGTATGTTATACCATTGGCTCAGATAGTATCTGTACGTGATACCACTGATTCAGATAGTATCTGTATGTGCTACCACTGGTTCAGATAGTATCTGTACATGATACCATTGGTTCAGATAGTATCTGTGCTAGCTTCCTTTGGTTCTGATGGAATCTGTAACCGGTTCCGTTATCATCTATTTGCGAGGCATCTGTTTTGGAATGACTGGTTCACACATTATCTGTTCGTGGTGTCATTGGTTCAGATAATACCTCTTATTGATACCACTAGTTCAGATAGCATCTGTTCTTGATACCACACGTTCAGACAGTATGTATTCGTTGTACTCCTGCTTCAGACAATGTCCACATTGTCAATGGTTCGGATAACAGTGTATACTCTGGCGACTTGTACAACGGAGTACAAGAAGGTACAGTACCGTGACTGGAACAATACACAAACTACTCGCACACAGGAGAAAGAGAAAGAGGAGCTTACGACGACGTTTCGGTCCGACTTGCAATATTTACAAATTTACGCTAAGATACGAGTCGTTATATCAATGGGACTTTTCTGATTGTCATGACCTTCACGTGGCAAAGCTAATCTCCTAGGGGAACATAAAGGGAATGGGAGGCAATGAGATTCTACTCAAGGAGAGAGAGAGAGAGAGAGAGAGAGAGAGAGAGAGAGAGAGAGAGAGAGAGAGAGAGAGAGAGAGAGAGAGAGAGAAAGGCCAGCTCTCAGTCTCTTGGATCATAAGTCCCGCACCGGCATCAAGGGTCACCTCAAAGGGGATTGGTGCTAGAACTAGAGAGGATCTTTCTGGACTGTGATGATCTGCTATAATTTCCCACTGATCTCTCTGGTTCTTGATTGGCTAATCGATGCTGCTTTTTTTCAACATCAATAATCATAATTGGATGGTAATTTCTCTTGATAGATCATCCTGATTGGCAATTATGAATTGTAAGATGAATAATTAATGTTTTTGATTACGTTTAATCACCATTATTATTATCATTATTATTATTACTATTATTATTACTACTACTACTATTACTACTACTACTACTACTACTACTACTACTACTACTACTACTACTACTACTACTACTACTACTATTACTACTACTACTACTACTACTATTACTACTACTACTACTACTACTACTACTACTACTATTACTACTACTACTACTACTGTTATAATTATTATTATTAATGTTTGTTGTTATTATTATTATTAAATTTATTGACAATTATTAAACTCGTAGGAGTCACGGAAAAGGGTGGCAATCAGGCATGATCCGAGAAAAAGGACGACAGCTTCAATACCTTGGATAGAGAGATCCCTGACAAGCATCAGGACATCTCTCATGATTGCTTCAGCTTCAATATATCAGTAAAATGATAGGAATTTGGATGCAGACAAATGTATAATGGTTAGGGATTTTAGGCTGAAAAGCTAGAGGAGTTAGCTGGTTACGTTGTTAGGTTTCAAGCCTATCGAACGCCTGTGTGTCATTATACACGCATTTCGACTGTTCACTGACATAAAGGCCACCTTCAAACCACAGAAGATGGATTGGAGCAAACTTTCTGTGTATATACACAGAGATGTTTACTTCTCGATGTATTTGAACAGATTTTCACTTCTAGAAGCATATATAGAGAGAGATATACCTATCAGTGTGTATATATATATATATATATATATATATATATATATATATATAAATATATATAAATATATATATATATTATATATATATATAAATATATATATATATATATATTATATGCAATAAGATCACAGTAAACAGGTGATTTCAAAATATGCAAAACAACCACTCTGAAAGAATAGAGAAATTCCAAGCGCTTTCGTGACTACTCACATTATCAAGGAACTATCCATAATGTGAGTAGTCACGAAAGCGCTTGGAATTTCTCTATTCTTTCAGAGTGGTTGTTTTGCATATATATATATATATATATTATATATATATATATATATATATATATATATATATATATATATATATATATATATATATATATATATATATATATATATATATATTTACCTATCTCGGTGTATACATTGAGAAGTACACACCTCTCAGTCGTCAATAATGAGAGTTAGACACTTCTAGGTATATATACACAGAGACACATCTCTCAACGTATATACTATGAGAGTCGTATACTCCTAAGTGAATATACACCAAAATTTACACCTCTCAATGCATATAAAATGAGCTACGTACCTCTCAGTGTATATACCTTGCTGAGTTGTTGACATGGCTACGGCCTTCGTATATACCAAAGCTGTCCTTGGCATATACAAGGGACGGAGGATGGAGCCTTCAACCCTCTTTGTGACCCCACTGAGGTTTATTGCTTCGCTTAAATATAACAATGATGATTATGAAAATAATAATAATAATAATAATAATAATAATAATAATAATAATAATAATAATAATAATAATAATAATAATAATAATAATAAAAATAATAATAATAATAATAATTGCCACCCCGAGCTCTGACTGACCAATATTACTCAACAATTTCAAAGTAAACTCTAATGAAGTTAAAAAATTACATATATTAATAACGAAAATAAAATCTCACTATTACTCATGGTTGTAATATTGATAGAAATTAATATGAGAAAATAAAGAAAAAAAAATTCTTTGGAACTCTGACGTCACCAACAACAATACATAAGTCGGCTTTTTTTTACTATACCGGAAAAAAACTTCCTGCTAAAACTAAACAGTAGAGAGTTTCAGAAAGATGGACGCAACTTCAAGGCAGAATATACTGAAATATGGTCCATCGTTATGGAACATCTTGTATATTTTACAATATTCGAGTGATCAGTCGAAAAAATATTTCCCCTTAACAATCATAAACATTGACATTACAAATCCAAAATGGCGGTCGTCTGCAGGAACGCAGTCAACATCTCAAAACTGCTCTTCAAAGTTTCCCATAAATCTGCAGATTTGCACTTTGCGTATATTTAACTAGTACCCAACACTTAAATTTATTTATTCAGAATTGCTATAATTCGTCAAAAATCGCACTTGACACTTTAAAATGTCAGAATTATGTTTTAATACTTAAAAAAAATTACTTCTGAAAGATGTCATTTATCTTATATCATCAAAATTGTTCTGAAATCTTCAAAAAAAATTGTGTTTAACAAAATTGCTCTTAGGTCCTCAATTTTTTCATTGAAAGTTGACATAATTTTAGATAATAACTAGAAAAAAATGTATTTATCTCCTTTACAAGAAGTTCACCATGTTCAAGTGTGAACGTTGTCATGAAAGAGAAAACTGATGACTGATCAAACACTGGTGATAACTGATAAAACACGGTAACAAATGAAAAAAACACGTTGATGGCTGAAAAAACATGTTGATGACTGATACAATACGTTGATGACTTGATAAAACACTGATGACTTGAAGCAACACCACGATGACTGATAAGAAATTAAAAGCTTATGTAGTATATATATATATATATATATATATATATATATATATATATATATATATATATATATATATATATATATATATATATATATATATATATATATATATATATATATATGCAAAACAACCACTCTGAAAGAATAGAGAAATTCCAAGCGCTTTCGTGACTACTCACATTATCAAGGAACTATCATAGTTCCTTGATAATGTGAGTAGTCACGAAAGCGCTTGGAATTTCTCTATTCTTTCAGAGTGGTTGTTTTGCATATTCTGAAATCACCTGTTTACTGTGATCTTATTGTATATATATATATATATATATATATATATATATATATATATATATATATATATATATATATATATATATATACACAGATATATATAGATATATATATATATATATATATATATATATATATAGACAGATATATATATAAATATATATATATATATATATATATATATATATACATATATATATATATATATATATATACATACATATATATATACATATATATACATATATATATATATATATATATACATACATATATATATACATATATATATATATATATATATATATATATGGAGTACCTACCTATCCCCCTATCTATCTATTAATCTGTCTAAACCAGTTTCAGCATATCTACCTCTCTGTCTACCTCTGTTCATCTGTCTGCTTCCTCTTTGTCTAGCTCTGAACCGTTAAGTATATTCGCTTATATCTCACTCTGTCTATCACTCTCTATCTCTGTCTATTCGTTTTTCTATCTTCCTCCCTGCCTATCTATCTACCTCTTGGTCTATCCACTTATTTATCTCGGTCTGTCTACGTCTTTGCTTCTCTGTCAGCCAGTCTGCATCGTATCTGTACCATCTGTCTTCCCCTTTTTTTTTCATCCACAGCTAAATATTCTGTCTGTCAACTGTCTATTGTTTTCCATCAATATCCTACCATCTATCCGGGCACTCATATATCTATCGATTGATCAACCCTTTTCTTCTTTATCCACGCTATTCCTTTGACGGTCAAAGGGGGGAAGGAAAACACGAGTGAGAGAAAGAGAGAGAGAGAGAGAGAGAGAGAGAGAGAGAGAGAGAGAGAGAGAGAGAGAGAGAGAGAGAGAGAGAGAGAGAGAGAGAGAGAGAGAGAGAGAGAGAGAGAGAGAGAGAGAGAGAGAGAGAGAGAGAGAGAGAGAGAGAGAGAGAGAGAGATTTTCAACTGAAGTACTGCTACTAGCTGCTGTAGGTGGTTCATGGAAGAATTTATTTCCATTCATGGCGCTATGGTAAGCAGGAACCATGGCGGGCGTATAGGCACTCATGTTACCTGGATACCTATTTATGAATGCTCCCAGGGGATCTAGGTGTCTTGCCTTCTATGATATTTGATAACTAAAATGTATTTGGCGTCGATAAGGGAAAGTATCTAACGCGTGTATAGTACCACGGTAACAATATATCGATGGTATTGAGGTAATTGGGTATTTGGGTGGTTGTAGTACCAAGGTAACAAAGTATCTACTTGTTGGAGGTAACTTTGGTATCTTTTACACAGTACTGAGAGCATCACGTACGGAAAGACCTATTTTTGATACTGTTTATTATCCATGTTTTTGTAAATAAGATTATAAAGAATATAATATAATATGTATATACACACACATAAATAAATAAATAAATAAATAAATATATATATATATATATATATATATATATATATATATATATATATATATATATATATATATATATATATATATATATATATATATATATATATATATATATATATATATATGTATATATATGTATATATATATATATATATATATATATATATATATATATATATATATATATATATATATATATATATATATATATATATGTATATGTAACAGTAAGATGCTGTATATTGGCTCCCAGAGTATGACCTGTGAACACTGAGCTTCGTCATTTCAACATTGTGAGAAATGTAGTCCTAAATTCTACTCATTCTTTACTAAAACTTTTAATTCCACTCTAACCTCTAACTCTGAACTTGAAATAAAGAAATTACTCCACGAAAAATTACCATTTTTTTTAACAGAAGAAAAAAAATCCAAAATGGGTTCTTTCATTGTTTGTCAAACACGTCTCCGGAGGTGAAGGATATTTCGCAGGTGTTCTGCTACACAAACATGTGACTTTTATATTTTTTTCGTGTTTTGTAGTCACGCTTTTTAAAAGTGATTTCCTCCCATACCACTGTGTGAATAGGACGTGCCTACTATAGGCCAGTAGGCCTATTGAAGTAGGTTTTCTGATGATTTATTTATTCCCCCTCACTCTTGTTACCTCTATCCGCCCTCTCCCTCAACTCATCAATGTCAACTCAACGGGATCAACACTCAATGTATGGACACTGTTTTAATGTAACATTTCTGTTCTGGAGTTTAATACAAATTGATGTTATTTAAAAACAAAGAGTTTCATTTACCTTTTATGTGTGTTTGATCCTTGGCTGTCTGTTTTCATCCCATGTCTCTACGTCCTTTTTTCTCCGCTTTTTCCTCATGTTCTTAGTTCACCTACACATTTTTCTCACCTCCTCTTCCTTGTTTTCTTCGTCTCCTCTGCCTCTTTCCCCGTTTCCTATACCTCTTCTTTCTCTACCACTTATCTTTCCTTGCCTCCTCATCCTCCCGTTTCTCTTCCTTCTCTAATTATCATCGTTTCCGAGCTTAATTATCTACTTTTACATTTCTTCTCTACTGTACTGTGTTGCGTCCCGAGACACAAACATGAGTGTTGCAACAACTTTCCTCAGCCTGCAACAAGGACATATACTTTGCATTTTCACTGTAATAAGGCAAAGTTGGTAGAGAATTCCATAAGGTATCACTGCTTTTAACTTGCCATTTATCTAATATATATATATATATATATATATATATATATATATATATATATATATATATATATATATATATATATATATATATATATATATATATATATATATATATATATATATATATATACATATATATGCAAAAAACCACTGTGAAACTATAGAGAAGTTACAAGCGCTTTCGTGACTACTCACATTATCAAGGAACAATGAAAGTAAAGCATCAAAGGAGAGTATATAAAGGGGTAGCCCACACCTCACTATCAGATCCTACAACACCTGACGCGAGACAGCAGGCCCGCCGGCCGAACTAGACAGGTCCTTCACACAACCCACCAACAAACTATTCTACCCAAGAAATAAGAAATTTAAAAAATTATTATTTGTCCAATGTATTATTAAATTCTTCCCAAATTCTATTAATTATAAATGGATCTAATTTATATAAACCAAAGGAAATATTCATATAATTGTCAAACTGCTTTTTATGAAACAAGATTCAATTATATTCCTGTTGACCATGGACTTGCTTGATACTACTTTCTCAACTTTTTGAAAATCAATTGGATGGTAAAAATCTCTTACATGAATAAATAGAGCATTGGAATCTTGTCCAGTTCTAATGCTATATTTATGTTGTTTTAATCTTAGTTCGAGATTTTTACCAATTTGACCGTAATAAACTTCATCGCAAATTTTACAAGGAATCTTATAGACTGGACAAGATTCCAATGCTCTATTTATTCATGTAAGAGATTTTAACCATCCAATTGATTTTCAAAAACTTGAGAAAGTAGTATCAAGCAAGTCCATTGTCGACAGGAATATAATTGAATCTTGTTTCATAAAAAGCAGTTTTGACAATAATATGAATATTTCCTTTGGTTTATATAAATTAGATCCATTTATAATTAATAGAATAATACATTGGACAAATAATAATTTTTTAAATTTCTTATTTCTTGGGTAGAATAATTTGTTAGTGGGATGTGTGAAGGACCTGTCTAGTTCGGCCGGCGGGCCTGCTGTCTCGCGTCAGGTGTTGTGGGATCTATATATTAGGTGTGGGCTACCCCTTTATATACTCTCCAATGATGCTTTACTTGCATTGTTCCTTGATAATGTGAGTAGTCACGAAAGCGCTTGGAATTTCTCTATTCTTTCAGAGTGGTTGTTTTGCATATTCTGAAATCACCTGTTTACTGTGATCTTATTGCATATATATAAATATATATATATATATATATATATATATATATATATATATATATATATATATATATATATATATATATATATATATATATATATATATATATATATATATATATATATATATATATATATATATATATATATATATATATATATATATATATATATATATTCGTCACATCTGTGACGAATGCTTAAATAGCAACGCTCATCTTGCCATATAGGTCAAGCGAAAATTTGTGTATGCAATAATTATATATATATATATATATATATATATATATATATATATATATATATATATATATATATATATATATATATATATATATATATATATATATATATATATATATATATATATATATATATATATATATATATATATATATATATATATATATATATATATATATATATATATATATATATATATATATATATATATATATATATATATGTATATATATATTCGTCACATCTGTCAGTCACTGCAACATCATGGGATCTTGGTGCAAAGACTTCAACGCTTGCCCAACCTTTGGACGACGACCTACTTACACTAGTGGCAGGTCCCACTGTCATCCCGCCTCCTCCTGCTTCAACTCATCTCACCGCAGTATATAAGCCACCTCTCTGGCCCTATGCTGCACTTCCTGCCAAAGTGATGGACTGAACACATCGATTCCAGGTAGAGGGACTGATTACCTCAAACTTCTACTCTCCTTACCCACTTCTACTTTGTATTGGACTGATGAAGCCACTGTGTGGCGAAACGTTTCTTCAATAAAGATTCCCATGTGTTGCATAAGTGTCTTAGTTCTTAAACCTGATGAGAATGTAGATGAATGGTTCAGAGAACCGACATGTTGATAAATTAGACACATGTGCAAATCTTGGGTATCTTTATTGAGGAAACGTTTCGCCACACAGTGGCTTCATCAGTACATACAAAGGAGAATCTTGAAGAACAGGAGGAGAATAAGGTAATCAGTCCCTCAACCTTGAGCGACTGATTACCTCATGACTCAAGGTTGAGGGACTGATTACCTCATTCTCCTCCTGTTCTTCAAGATTCTCCTTTGTATGGACTGATGAAGCCACTGTGTGGCGAAACGTTTCCTCAATAAAGATATCCAAGAGTTGCACATGTGTCTGATGAGAATGGACGAGAGAATAAGCGATCTTGATGCCCATGATGCTCTGTATCTCCTCATAAGGTGTCTTACTATGCCAAGACTCACTTACTTCCTGAGGTGTGCACCCTCTTTTGACAACCCAACACTTGATGAATATGACGCACTGAACATTAAAATGGTATAAAATACCGACAGGTTGTTAGGTAAGACACATATGCAACAGTTAGGTATCTTTATTATGAAACGTTTCGCCTACACAGTAGGCTTCTTCAGTCAAGTACAGAAAAGTTGATAGAAGCAGAAGATACTTGAAGACGATGTAATCAGTCCATCACCCTTAAAGTTTTGAAGTGGTCAGTCCCTCAGTCTGGAGAAGAGCATTGTTCCATAGTATGAAACATATTGTTTCATACTATGGAACAATGCTCTTCTCCAGACTGAGGGACTGACCACCTCAAAACTTTAAGGGTGATGGACTGATTACATCGTCTTCAAGTATCTTCTGCTTCTATCAACTTTTCTGTACTTGACTGAAGAAGCCTACTGTGTAGGCGAAACGTTTCATAATAAAGATACCTAACTGTTGCATATGTGTCTTACCTAACAATATGACGCACACCTGAGATCAACTTTTAAGAAGGCACTGAACCTGTCACTAGAGGATGAGCAATGGGATCAGGCAACCCTCCCAGTGAGACTGGGAGGTATGGGGGTGCGCAAAGCAACGCATGTTGCTTTTCCTGCTTTTCTGTCTTCGTGTTTGGCTTCCAGTACATTAGTCAAGAAGATAGTTCCCGAACGCTTGAGAGACGTGGTAGGAGCTCAGGACCCCAGGTTTACTGAAGCAGCGATTCGGTGGGACACCCTTACAGACTCCTCCAGTCAACCAGCTCCTCCCAAAGAGCACAAACAGTCCCACTGGGACAAACCGGTCATGGAAAAAATCGCCAACACAATGCTCTCCAATGCTTCAGGAAAGGACAAAGCTCGTCTCCTGGCAGTGAAGGCACCACACTCAGGAGATTTCCTGTTAGCTGTTCCCAATTCCTCTTTGGGCACCCGTCTCGACCCACAGGCCATACGGATTGGTGTTGCTCTTCTCCTAGCCGCCCCAGTCCTCACCGAAAATAAGTGTATTTGCGGCAGGGCGACAGCTGATCAATTCGGACTTCAGGGTCTCGTGTGTCACACAGCAGAAGGGAAGTATGCCAGACATGAAGAGGTTAATGACATCATAAAGAGAAGCCTCGCCACAGCCCGTTGCCCAGCTCAACAGGAACCCCAAGTACAGAAGTCTGATGGAAGTCAAAAGCGTCCTGATGGAGCCACTATGCTACCATGGAAGGATGGAAAGCAGACTGCCTGGGACTACACCTGTGCCGCCACATTGGCAGACATCTACTTGCCATACTCCGTAGTGGAAGGGGGTGGAGCTGCCAGCCACAGGGAGACCCAGAGGATCCGAAAATATGAAGACCTTCCCCCTTGCTATAACTTCATTCCAATTGGGTCGGAGACCCTTGGAGCATGGGGCAAGTGTGCTCTAAAGTTCCTCAAAGAGCTGGGTGAAAAGCTCATCATAGAAGTCAAGGACCACAGGGCGACCAGCTTCCTCTTTCAGAGACTCAGTGTTGCGATCCAGAGAGGAAATGCCTGCAGCATTCTGGGCACGCGGCCCACCGCTGGGGAGCTGGACGAAGTATTCGAGATGTAGCTCTGAGTTACCTATGTTGTTTTACTTTCTGTTGTATTTTTGTGAATGTTTGGCCAATGTATTTTGTCTTTAAATAAAACATACTTGAAATATAGGGGGTGGTAGGAGAAAATTCTCAAACAGCTTCAGGGAAAACCTTGAGTTTTCCCTGAAGCAAGTTTATTCTTTACTCTGAGGATGAGGGTCCCCAGAGCAGTTCTAAAGGTGATACCTCCTAATATATATATATATATATATATATATATATATATATATATATATATATATATATATATATATATATATATATATATATATATATATATATATATATATATATATATACATATATATATATATATATATATTATATATATATATATATATATATATATATATATATATATATATATATATATATATATATATATATATATATATATATATATATATATTCATATATATATGTCGTGCCTATTATGTAAAATTGGGCAGTTAGCAAGAAGTCATTTAAAATTTAGTCCTTTCTATAATTTTCTCTTATACTTCGGTCCAAGTCGGACCGAAACGTCGTCGTAAGCTTCTCTCTTTTATGTGCGGGTTATTTGTGTATCTTTCCAGTCACGGCATTGTGCCTTTTTTGTTATTCGAAAGAAATATTTTTTCATTTATGTTAATGTAAAATTTAATAATTTTGCACCAAAAGAATCGTAGAAAACTTACCTAACCTTATTATAACATGGGCAAATTAATTTAGCCTAATCCAACTAAATATGTTTTAGATAAGTTTACAATAACTTAATAGTAAACAAACACAATGAAATATATTTTTTTTG
>NC_091295.1:22214190-22256690 GCF_038502225.1 Cherax quadricarinatus | reverse complement strand
TATATATATATATATATATATATATATATATATATATATATATATATATATATATATATATATATATATATATATATATACACTAGGCGTTTCGTGTTGCAATCAACACATCATCAGGAGATTGCAGACTTGTAGAACTGAGTACAAAATCTCAGCAGATTCGTTCCTTGGGACGCTTGCCAAGACTGAGGGTAGGAGGAGAGGCGGGAAACATAGAGTGCCCAGGCACACAAGTACCTACTGCCACACAGAATGAGTATTATAGGAACAGAGGATAGTCATCCTACAAACAAAGGTATTGGAGTGGTTAACTAGTAAAAGTAACATTGGTAACATAATGGTTATAAAAATTATCAATCGGACTTCAGGGCAATATAAAGGACTCAACATTCTCAATACAGATGTATCTGGCAATTGTCTTGGGAAATTTCCACACGTAAGGAAAACCGGTCAATGGCAAGCTCAACTAAAGGGTAGACTAACGGTCAAGCCTCAAAAGGGAAGTCAAGCCCAAGCTCTAATTCCCTGGAGTTAAGTTGAATCCTGGCAGCAAAGGAAATCGAAAGAATTCACATAAGAATCCGGTTTTAGACTGTGCACAGTCTAAAATAGGATTCTTATATGAATTTTTATATAAGAATTTTCATTCTGCCAAATAAGCAGAATGAAAATTAGTTTTTACCATAAATCTGAGGAAATCAGTCTAAAAATGACGAAATATATATGTATATATATCATTGACACAAGCGACACTCTCCAGGTCGCTTGTTCTATCAAGGCTGGAATATTGCTGCACACTAACAGCACCTTCCAAGGCAGATGAAATTGGTGTCCTTGAAAATGTACAGAGAACCTTCACGGCGCGCATAACTGCGATAAAACACCTCAATTACTGGAAAAACTTGAAGTTCCTCAACCTGTACTCCCTAGAACGCATTCGAGAGAGATACATGATTATATACACTTGAAAAATCTTAGAGGGATTAGTACCAAACTTGCACACTAAAATCACTCCTTATGAAAGCAAAAGACTCGGCAGACGATGCAACATCCGCCCAATGAAAAATGAAAAACAGGGGTGTCACTACCACGATAAGAGACAACACAGTAAGTGTCAGGGGCCCAAGACTATTCAACTTTTCTCCCAGCATACATAAGAGAGGACTACCAATAGACCCCTAGCTTTATGTAAAGTAAAAGGACACAAGTGCAACTAATGTGACATTTTATTGTGGCAAAATAAAATATGTTCTTTTACTTTACATATTGTCGGTAATTCTACCAACATTATTACAGACACCAGGTTTTCAGGAAGGCAGTGCACAGGCTCCTGACTTGCCGGGCTGTGGTTCGTACGTCGGGTTGCGTGCGGCCAAGAGTAGCAGAATGGTTGATCAGCCCCTGATCCACCATGAGGCCTGGTCACAGACCAAGCCGGGGGGGGGCGTTGACCCCCGAAACCCTCTCTAGGTATATTCCAGTTATTATATAAATTTAAATTGATTTATGAAATATATATCAGAGTTTAGCTTTAAAAATTGCGTTAGTTTAAGTGAGGTTAGGTCGGGTTTCTAAGTTAGTTTTGGTCGAAAATTACAAATCTTTACAACATCGTCAATGAATTTTTTTTCTATTTTTCTGTAAAATATTTTTGGGGAATAGTTTATTTTTCAATGGAGTTCTGCAAATTCGGCTTATCAGGTACTACACACACACACACATACACACATACACACACTCACACACACACACACACACACACATACACACACACACACCACACACACACATACACACACGCACACACACCACACACACACACACACACACACACACACACACACACACACACACACACACACACACATACACACACACACACACACACACACACATACACACATACACACACTCACACACACACACACACACACATACACACACACACCACACACACACATACACACACGCACACACACCACACACACACACACACACACACATACACACACACACACACACACACACACATACACACACACACACACACACACACACACACATACACACATACACACACTCACACACACACACACACACATACACACACACACACCACACACACACATACACACACGCACACACACCACACACACACACACACACACACACACACACACACACACACACACACACACACACACACACACACACACACACATACACACACACCACACACACACACACACAGTGAAGATGAGAAGTCACGCGTGATTCAGCTCGTGTATTGGCGGTAGTTTCTGATTGTACCACAGGGAATTGAGTGTGTTATATACGCGTGTGCAAACCCTGCAAAAAGGAAATATAAGTGATCACAGAAGAGAAAACATAGATAACAGTTCCAAGTGTTAAGCGCTGGCCCGGATCAAGGAAGGGGGACGGTTGTGACCCAGGCCTAACAGTATTGCCACACATTACGTAGTGGGGTATTTGAAGAATAAGTGCGACTCATCATCCTTTGCGGATGATACTAGGATCTGCATGAGGCTGTCATCTGCTGAGGACGCGGTTAACCTCCAAGAAGATATAAACAAAGTTTTCCAGTGGGCAACAGTAAACAATATGATGTTCAATGAGGACAAATTCCAACTACTCCGTTATGGAAAACTGGAGGAGATAATAACTAGAACAGAGTATACTACTGACTCCGGCCATACAACAGAGCGGAAAAATAATGTAAGGGACCTGGGAGTAGTAATGTCTGAGGATCTCACTTTCAAGGATCACAACAGTGCCACGATCGCACGTGCAAAGAAAATGGTAGGATAGATAATGAGAACTTTCAAAACGAGAGATGCCAAGCCCATAATGATCCTTTTCAAATCACTTGTTCTCTCTAGGCTGGAATACTGCTGTACATTAACATCTCCATTCAAAGCAGGTGAAATCGCAGATCTAGAGAGTGTACAGAGATCCTTTACTGCACGTATAAGTTCTGTCAAGCACCTTAACTACTGGGAACGCTTGGAAGCACTTGACTTGTACTCGTTGGAACGCAGGAGGGAGAGATATATCATAATCTACACTTGGAAAATCTTGGAAGGAATGGTCCCAAATTTGCACACAGAAATCACTCCCTACGAAAGTAAAAGACTGGGCAGGCGATGCAAAATGCCCCCAATAAAAAGTAGGGGCGCCATTGGTACACTAAGGGAAAACACCATAAGTGTCCGGGGCCCAAAACTGTTTAACAGCCTCCCATCAAGCATTAGGGGAATTGCCAATAAACCTCTGGCTGCCTTCAAGAGAGAGCTGGACAGATACCTAAAGTCAGTGCCGGATCAGCCGGGCTGTGGCTCGTACGTTGGACTGCGTGCGGCCAGCAGTAACAGCCTAGTTGATCAGGCCCTGATCCATCGGGAGGCCTGGGCGAGGCGGGGGCGTTGATCCCCGGAATAACCTCCAGGTAACCTCCAGGTAAGACCAGGGAGATAAGAGATAAGTATAGATGTGTCAGTAAATACAGTGAAAAAAGTTAGATAAGATAAGATAAGATAAGCAAGGGACTACAGCGCCTACAGGAAGGTAGTGAAAAAACTTACCAAGAAGCATCACATATCATCGACCAGGCGTGACCCAGGTACTGGACGGACCAGCAACATGATACTTCAGCACCACTGCCAGCCGCACGTAATATTCACCTAGTTGAGTTGTATGGGGTCAACAGTACCAGTCTCTAGCTGGAAACTGGGGGGTCACTCTCCTGGAGCTATCAGAATTAGAATAAGCAGCATTTACTAGCATTTAATAGAATTTACTGAGGTGTAGGAGAGTAAGGCAGTTGATGAAGGGTAGCTAGTGTGGACACGCGGCTCCCCACATAGGCCCACACACACAGTAGGTGAGGCCTAGTGCTACAGAATTGAAGGTAATTTTAAGAGATCGGGTACATATGAAGTACATATGTAGTACATACGTGGATAATAAGGACTCACTTACATACACACACACACACACACACACACACACACACACACACACACACACACACACACACACACACACACACACACACACACACACACACACATGCACACATATACAACCGGCCTAGTGTCTAATCGACATGTGCCTAGGACATAATGGTGTAAAAAAAGTAAATAACACACACACATACACACAGGAACAAGCGGTCAGGCACTTGTAAAAGCTGTAGTAAGTAGTATTAACATAAGGATTATGATTAGTGGAAGTTCTAGTGTTATTAGTAGCATTTTGTTAGCATTATTTATACAAAGAAGTGAGGAGGATTATTTGTGGGGACACAGGCATAAATGCGCGTGAGCACACACACATACACACACACATACACAGGACTTCACACCTTCCTGAAAACTGACCTGATAAACCCTCCCTCCCCTCTTACACTCCACTATCCACTCCACATTCTCTCTCTCTCTCTCTCTCTCTCTCTCTCTCTCTCTCTCTCTCTCTCTCTCTCTCTCTCTCTCTCTCTCTCTCTCTCTCTCTCTCTCTCTCTCTCTCTCTCTTTCTCTCTACCTATCTCTCTCTCCCCTCTCCAATCTCTCCCATCTAACATCTCTCCCCTCTCTCCCATTTCCCATCTCTCTCCCCTTCTCCCCTCTCTCTCCCCTTCTCCCCTCTCTCTTCCCCTCGCCTCTCTCTCCCCTCTCTTTGCCCCGTCTCTCTCTCTCTCTCTCTCTCTCTCTCTCTCTCTCTCTCTCTCTCTCTCTCTCTCTCTCTCTCTCTTTCCTCTCTTAAAAGAAAAAAATAAATGGTGGGGACTCGAAGGAACCAGGGATCAGATGAGAATGGTTCTGGTAGGGAGGAGTGGATGGAGGAGCAGTGGAAAAGGATGGAACAAGAATGGGAGAGAAAATTAGGAGAGCTTTCTGCAAAAATGGAGACAGAGCTTTCTGTGAAATTGGAAAAGAGGTTGGAGAAGGAGAAGAATTGGGAGGCACAAGTCAAAACTGCAGAAGCCAGGATAAGGGTCCTAGAAGGTGAGGTAAACAGGCTGAAGCGAGTTACAGGGGTAATGACCAGAGAAGACACAGCATATGAAGCTGGGAGGCTGAACAGGAAGGAAGGAGATATGAATTATGCTAAGGTCATATCAGCCTGCCAAGCAGGGCCAAGGAATGAAAGGGGAGAGCATCTGGGCACAGATGGAGAGGGTGATAGGTCAAATGCAGGGGCATAACCATGCTATCAAGAGCTACTGGAAGAAACAAGGGAGAAAATGGCCATGTACAGACAGGAACCAGAGTCACAGAGGGAAAGGCAATGGGAGGAGGAAAGGGCAAAGTCAGTGTTTATTCATGGGCTTCAGGAGAGCAAGGGAAGGACACACACTGAAAGACGGCAGGCAGAAAGAAAGGAGATTGAGAACATCATCACAGAAATAAGTGAAGAAGACATGGACGAGATTGTAAATTTTCAGAGAATAGGGGGGTACTTAAAGGGGAGAAACTGACCGATCAAGCTGATTCTCAGGACAGAAACAGTGCAGAACAGGGTCCTCCAAGAGAAACCACGATTGAAGTACTCAGCAGAATACAAGAGGATGTTCCTAGACAGAGACAGAACACAAACAGAATGACAACAGCTGAGAGAGAGGACACAAAAGCGAAATGAGCTAGGAAGGGAGACAATGACAGAACCAGCAGAAATCAATCAGAGCAGGGCAGAGCAACAAGAGCAAGCACAGACAGAACCATCCCCAGAACCCCACAACCTATCACACCTTCCAAACACAAACTACAATCCATACCCACAGCTCCCACCCAACGCTCAGTTATAGAATCCCACAGTACACTACCAGGTCCCCCACCCTCACATGCCCCCCAAACCACAGTGTTGGAGAGGAAACTGAAGGTATGGTACAAAAACGCTGAAGGAATAACAAATAAGTGGGAGGAGAGGCACGAAAGAGTCAAAGAGGCATCACCGGTCATCATAGCTCTCACGGAAACCAAGCTTACAGGTATGATAACAGATGCCATCTTTCCAATGGGATACCAGATCCTGAGGAAAGACAGAGGGAACAGGAGGGGTGGAGGAGTGGCGCTGCTGATCAAAAACCAATGGAATTTTGATGAGCTGGAGAGAGGAGACAGTGGAGAAGCAAGTGGTTACATAGCAGGAACGCTTCAGTCTGGAGGTCCCAAAGTGGTAATTGCAGTGATGTATAACCCACCACAGAACAGCAGGAGGCCAAGGCAAGAGTATGATGAGAGTAATAGAGAAGGGCTCATGCATGCAGGGTGACTTTAACCACAAGGAAATCGATTGGGAGAACTTGGAGCCACATAGGGGCCAAGGTACATGGAGGGCTAAGATGATGGAGGTGGGGTACTGGAAAACTTCATGTACCAACACGTAATGGACACTACAAGAGACAGAGGAGAGGATGAGCCAGCAAGACTGGACCTAGTATTCACCATGAGTAGTGCAGATATTGAGGGCATCACATATCAAAGACCCCTTGGGGCCAGCGATAATGTGGTTTTAAGCTTCGAATACACATTAGGCCCATATTGGAGTATGCGGCACCAGTTTGGAACCCACACCTAGCCAAGCACGTAAAGAAACTAGAAAAAGTGCAAAGGTTTGCAACAAGACTAGTCCCAGAGCTAAGGGGTATGTCCTACGAGGAGAGGTTAAGGGAAAGCGACCTGACGATACTGGAGGACAGGAGAGATAGGGTGAACATGATAACGACATACAAAATACTTAGAGGAATTGACAAGGTGGACAAAGACAGGATGTACCAGAGATTGGACATAGCAACAAGGGGACACAGTTGGAAGTTGAAGGCACAGATGAATCACAGGGATGTTAGGAAGTATTTCTTCAGCCACAGAGTAGTCAGGAAGTGGAACAGTTTGAGAAGCGATGTAGTGGAGGCAGGATTCATACATAGCTTTAAGCAGAGGTATGATAAAACTCACGGTTCAGGGAGAGTGACCTAGTAGCAACCAGTGAAGAGGCGGGGCCAGGAGGTAGGACTCGACCTCTGCAACCTTTACTAGGTGAGTACAACTAGGTGAGTACTAACACACAGAACACAAGAAGGCAGAAACTGAAAGAGAGGACACAAAGACGCAAGGAGAAACGAGAGGCAATGATGGAGATGAGCAGGAAAGCCCAAACTCAAGAGGAAGAGCAAACACAACCTCCTTCAGAACCACCCACAGAAGGATTCCAACCATGACAACCCCAATGCAACCAAACAATCACATCCAAAACCAACATACTGTACCCTCTTACACCACCCCATCATCACAAACTCCATCCTCACAGCAACCCCCCATAGGTCCCCGCCAGGGCTCCCACTCCCCCAACCCCAACGTTCTCCCCAGACCACAGTTTTAGAAAAGAAGTTTCAGGTTTGGTATACGAGTGCAGATGGAATAACAAATAAATATGAGGAGTCACATGAAAGAATCAAGGAGACGTCCCCAGACATCATAGCAGTCACAGAAACGAAACTCACCGGGATGATAACAGACGCAATCTTTCCACCTGGATAACAGATCCTGTGGAAAGATAGAAGGAGCAGAGGGGGAGGAGGAGTTACACTGCTCAATAAAAACCAACAGAGGTTTGAGGAAATGGAAGGAATTGATGAAACTGGCGAAAGGAATTACATATTAGGTACAATTCAGTCTGTGGGACATAATATAGTCATTGCAGTTGTGTATAACTCACCACAGAACTACAGGAGGCCAAGAGAAGAATATGAAGAGAGCAACAGAGCAAAGTTACTAGTTATGAGCGATTTCAACCACAAGGAGATTGACTGAGAAAACTTGGAGCCACATGGGGGCCCCGAAACATGGAGAGCCAAGATGATGGAAAACTTCATGCATCAACATGTTAGGGACACTACCAGAGAGAGAGGGGAGGATGAACCAGCAAGACTGGACCTTGTGTTCACCCTGAGCAGCTCAGACAATAAGAACATCACATATGAAAGGCCCCTTGAAGCTAGTGATCACGCAGTTCTAAGCTTTGAATACATAGTAGAGTTACAAGTGGAGAGGGTAACAGGAGTAGGATGGGAAAAGCCAAACTACAAAGAATGGATTACACAGGTATGAGGAACTTCCTACAGGAGGTTCAATGGAAAAGAAAATTGGTAGGAAAGTCAGTAAACGAAATGATGGACGACATAATAACAAAATGCTAGGAGACAGAGGAAAGGTTTGTTCCCAAGGGCAACAGAAATAATGGGAAAACCAGAACGAGCCCTTGGTTTACCCAAAGGTATAGGGAGGCAAACACTAAGTGCACTAGAGAATAGAAAAAGTACAGAAGGAGGGAGGCCCAGCGACAGTTTGAAAACGACAAAGCATCGAAAGTCAAGTCTGACCCGAAGCTGTTGTATAGCCACATCAGGAAGAAGGCAACAGTCAAGGACCAGGTAATCAGGCTGACGAAAGAAGGTGGGTAGTTCACAAGAAATGACCAAGAAGTATGTGAGGAGCTCAACATGAGATTTAAGGAAGTATTTATAGTGGAGACAGAAAGGACTCTGGGAGGTCAGAACAGAGGGGTACACCAACAAGGGATATACCAACAAGTGTTGGATGAAATACACACAACCGAGGAGGAGGTGAAGAAGCTGCTAAGTGACCTTGATACCTCAAGGCGGTGGGACCAGACGACATCTCTTCCTGGGTCCTTAGAGAGGGAGCAGAGATGCCATGTGTGGCACTAACCACAGTTTTCAACACATCCATTGAAACTGGGCAACTACCTGAAGTATGGAAGACGGCAAATGTAGTGCCCATTTTTAAGAAAGGAGAGAGAAGCGAGGCACTAAATTATAGACAAGTGTCACTGACGTGTATAGTATGCAAAGTCATGGAAAAGATTATCAGGAGCAGAGTGGTGGAGTACCTTGAAAGGAACAAACTTATAAACGACAGCCAGCGCGGATTCATGGAAGGTAAATCCTGTGTCACAAACCCACTGGAGTTTTATGACAAGGTAACAGAAGTAAGACACGAGAGAGAGGGGTGGGTAGATTGCATTTTCTTGGACTGCAAGAAGGCCTTCGACATAGTTTCTCACCAGAGATTAATGCAAAAGCTAGAGGATCAGGCACGTATAACAGGAAGGGCACTGCAGTGGATCAGAGAATACCTGAAAGGGAGGCAACAACGAGTCATGGTACGTGACGAGGTATCACAGTGGGTGCCTGTGACGAGCGGGATTCCACAGGCTAGGAGGTCAAAGACTGCAAACCTCACTCATGGAAAAGGATCTTAGGGTGAGTATAATACCGAGCACATCTCTTGAGATGCACATCAACCAGATAACTGCTGCAGCATATGGGCGCCTGGAAAACCTGTGAATAACGTTCTGATACCTAACTAAGGAATCTTTCAAATAAACCGTGTATGTCAGGCTCATACTGGGGTATGCAGCACCAGTTTGGAACCCACATCTGGTCAAACACGTCAAGAAATTAGAGAAAGTTCAAAGGTTTGCAACAAGGCTAGTTCCAGAGCTAAGGGGAATGTCTAAAGAAGAAATGTTAAGGGAAATCGGCCTGACGACACTGGAGGACAGGAGGGTTAGGGGAGACATGATAACGACATACAAAATACTGCGAGGAATTGACAGGATGGACAGAGACAGGATGTTGCAGAAACGGGACACAGAAACAAGGGGTCACGATTGGAAGTTGAAGACTCAGATGAGTCAAAGAGATGTTAGGAAGTATTTCTTTAGTCATATATTTGTCGGGAAGTGGAATAGTCTGGCAAGTGATGTAGTGGAGGCAGGAACCATACATAGTTTTATGACGAGGTATGATAAAGCTCATGGAGCAGGGAGAGAGAGGACCTAGTAGCGATCAATGTAGAGGCGGGGCCGGAGGCAACCACAAATAGGTGAGTACACACACACACACACACACACACACACACACACACACACACACACACACACAGGAGAATAAGGAGAGCAGTCGTAGAGCCAGAAACGAATATGCACAGATAAGAAGGGAGGCCCAAAAACAATATGAATATGACATAGCAGCGAAAGCCAAATCTGACCCGAAACTGTTGTACAGCCACATCAGGAGGAAAACAACAGTCAAGGACCAGGTAATCAGGCTAAGGAAGGAAGGAGGAGAGACAACAAGAAATGACCGTGAAGTATGTGAGGAACTCAACAAGAGATTCAAAGAAGTGTTCACAGAGGAGACAGAAGGGGCTCCAGAAAGACGGAGAGGTGGGGCACACCACCATGTGCTGGACACAGTGCACACAACCGAGGAAGAAGTGAAGAGGCTTCTGAGTGAGCTAGATACCTCAAAGGCAATGGGGCCAGATAACATCTTCCCATGGGTATTGAGAGAGGGAGCAGAGGCGCTATGTGTACCCCTAACAACAATATTCAATACATCTATCGAAACAGGGAGATTGCCTGAGGCATGGAAGACAGCAAATGTAGTCCCAATCTTTAAAAAAGGAGACAGACATGAAGCATTAAACTACAGACCAGTGTCACTGACATGTATAGTATGCAAAATCATGGAGAAGATTATCAGGAGAAGAGTGGTGGAACACCTAGAAAGGAATGATCTCATCAACAGCAGCCAACATGGTTTCAGGGACGGGAAAGCCTGTGTCACAAACCTACTGGAGTTCTATGACATGGTGACAGCAGTAAGACAAGAGAGAGAGGGGTGGGTGGATTGCATATTCTTGGACTGCAAGAAGGCGTTTGACACAGTTCCACACAAGAGATTAGTGCAAAAACTGGAGGACCAAGCAGGGAAAACAGGGAAGGCATTACAATGGATCAGGGAATACTTGTCAGGAAGACAGCAGCGAGTCATGGTACGTGGCGAGGTGTCAGAGTGGGCACCTGTGACCAGCGGGGTCCCACAGGGGTCAGTCCTAGGACCAGTGCTGTTTCTGGTATTTGTGAACGACGTGACGGAAGGAATAGACTCTGAGGTGTCCCTGTTTGCAGATGACGTGAAGTTGATGAGAAGAATTCACTCGATCGAAGACCAGGCAGAACTACAAAGGGATCTGGACAGGCTGCAGACCTGGTCCAGCAATTGGCTCCTGGAGTTCAATCCCACCAAGTGCAAAGTCAGGAAGATTGGGGAAGGGCAAAGAAGACCGCAGACGGAGTACAGTCTAGGGGGCCAGAGACTACAAACCTCACTCAAGGAAAAAGATCTTGGGGGTGAGTATAACACCAGGCACATCTCCTGAAGCGCACATCAATCAAATAACTGCTGCAGCATATGGGCGCCTAGCAAACCTCAGAACAGCATTCCGACATCTTAATAAGGAATCGTTCAGGACCCTGTACACCGTGTACGTTAGGCCCATATTGGAGTATGCGGCACCAGTTTGGAACCCACACCTAGCCAAGCACGTAAAGAAACTAGAGAAAGTGCAAAGGTTTGCAACAAGACTAGTCCCACAGCTAAGAGGAATGTCCTACGAGGAGAGGTTAAGGGACATCAACCTGACGACACTGGAGGACAGGAGAGATAGGGGGGACATGATAACGACATACAAAATACTGAGAGGAATTGACAAGGTGGACAAAGACAGGATGTTCGAGAGATTGGACACAGTAACAAGGGGACACAGTTGGATGTTGAAGACACAGATGAATCACAGGGATGTTAGGAAGTATTTCTTCAGCCACAGAGTAGTCAGTAAGTGGAATAGTTTGGGAAGCGATGTAGTGGAGGCAGGATCCATACATAGCTTTAAGCAGAGGTATGATAAAGCTCACGGTTCAGAGAGAGTGACCTAGTAGCGATCAGTGAAGAGGCGGGGCCAGGAGCTCGGACTCGACCCCCGCAACCTCAACTAGGTGAGTACACACACACACACACACACACACACATACACAGAACAGCTTTGTCACGCGAAAATTAAACTTTTTAGAAGGATCGATGAACCTGTTTTTCTCTGAGCCAGTCGAGTTGACATGTACTTGATGCTGTCTTCTGTAAGACGCAGCATCTTTCACGCTGTCTTCTGTAAGACACAGCATCCTTCACGCTGTTTTCTGTAAGACACAGCATCCTTCACGCAGTCTTCTGTAGGATACATTATCCTTGATACTGTCTTCTGCAAGACACAGCAACTTTCACGCTGTCTTCTGTAAGATACAGCATCCTTGATACTGTCTTCTGCAAAACACAGCATCCTTCACGCTGTATTCTGTAAGATACAGTATCGTTCACCCTGTCTTTTGTAATCCACAGTATCCTTGATGCTGTCTTCTGCAAGAAACAACATCCTTGATGCTGTCTTCTGGAAACTAAAGAATCTTCTGCTGTCTAGAGAGAGAGAGAGAGAGAGAGAGAGAGAGAGAGAGAGAGAGAGAGAGAGAGAGAGAGAGAGAGAGAGAGAGAGAGAGAGAGAGAGAGAGAGAGAGAAAGAGAGAAAGAGAGAGGGAGAGAGAGAGAGAATATTAAGGGTTGAGAAAATGCTCTTCATGACAGCTCATTACTGGAGAGTAATGGGGAAGAGATAACCCAAGATTATATATTCCAAGGTCTTGCTCTCCTCACTCACCCACCACCTTTTCCACCACCAAGAATTCTGTGAATATGAATCGAGGACTTGCGTTTAGCCAAAACTATACATGTCTAACGTGATTTATGTACGTCCTTTAGTGTCGGTGAGGTAAGACAGTGGTAGATGTAGATCAAATGAACAAAAATTTCACTGAGCAATTCGTCATTTGAATGAGACCTGGAACTGGGACGCGGAGTCTATTTCTGCTAACAAACAAAATCCTGTGTATACTAACATAACAAAAACAAAAGACTGATTTACTTACTATGTAAATAGTTTAGGAAATCGATAAGTTGAAGAATGAGACACCTGTGCAACACTTGGGAATCTTTATTGAGGAAACGACTCACCAGCCAGTGGCTTCTTCAGTCCAGTGCAGAGAAGAACGGTGGAGATGAGTATGAGAATGGGGTAATCAGTCCCTCATCCTTGAGTCGATGTATTCAGTCCATCAGTGGACTCCAGGCTGAGGGACTGATTACCTCTTTATCCTCCTGATCTTCCACCGTTCTTCTGTGTATTAGCCTGAAGAAGCCACTGACTGGCGAAATGTTTCTTCGATAAAGATTCCTAAGTGTTCTACAAGTGTCTCATTCTTCTACTTACTAAGTGTGAAAGGTATCAAGTTCGTGAGGATTAATAAAACTGTAAATCGAGTTCATGAGGACCAATAAAACTGTAAATCATACATACACACATATATATATATATATATATATATATATATATATATTATTGTAACCACGAACGAGTGGTATTTAATCAATAACAACAGTGCGACTAGCCGGGGGATCGAACCCGTGTTATTTTAGCCCGCCTCGTGGTGAGCAAAATTCACGACGCTCTAACCCACTAGACCATACAGGCTCTCTTCAAGCGTATCACTTCATCAGCGACTATTCATTCCTCGAATGACTCGCGTCTGGAACATGTTAATTGCTTAAATGCACTCTCTGGCCTATATCTTTATTATGTCTCATATTGTGTATTTCCTAATAATAATGTAAGTGCGTGAGTAAAGGTGAGTAAAGTAACCATTCATGGCTTACCTGGAGGTTATTCCGGGGATCAACGCCCCCGCGGCCCGGTCCATGACCAGGCCTCCCGATGGATCAGGGCCTGATCAACTAGGCTGTTACTGCTGGCCGCACGCAGTCCAACGTACGAGCCACAGCCCTAGCTGATCCGGCACTGACTTTAGGTATCTGTCCAGCTCTCTCTTGAAGGCAGCCAGGGGTTTATTGGCAATTCCCCTAATGCTTGATGGGAGGCTGTTGAACAGTTTTGGGCCCCGGACACTTATGGTGTTTTCCCTTAGTGTACCAATGGCGCCCCTACTTTTTATTGGGGGCATTTTGCATCGCCTGCCCAGTCTTTTACTTTCGTAGGGAGTGATTTCTGTGTGCAGATTTGGGACCATTCCTTCCAAGATTTTCCAAGTGTAGATTATGATATATTTCTCCCTCCTGCGTTCCAACGAGTACAAGTCAAGTGCTTCCAAGCGTTCCCAGTAGTTAAGGTGCTTGACAGAACTTATACGTGCAGTAAAGGATCTCTGTACACTCTCTAGATCTGCGATTTCACCTGCTTTGAATGGAGATGTTAATGTACAGCAGTATTCCAGCCTAGAGAGAACAAGTGATTTGAAAAGGATCATTATGGGCTTGGCATCTCTCGTTTTGAAAGTTCTCATTATCCATCCTATCATTTTCTTTGCACGTGCGATCGTGGCACTGTTGTGATCCTTGAAAGTGAGATCCTCAGACATTATTACTCCCAGGTCCCTTACATTATTTTTCCGCTCTATTGTATGGCCGGAGTCAGTAGTATACTCTGTTCTAGTTATTATCTCCTCCAGTTTTCCATAACGGAGTAGTTGGAATTTGTCCTCATTGAACATCATATTGTTTACCGTTGCCCACTGGAAAACTTTGTTTATATCTTCTTGGAGGTTAACCGCGTCCTCAGCAGATGACAGCCTCATGCAGATCCTAGTATCATCCGCAAAGGATGATACGGTGCTGTGGTGTATATCTCTGTCTATGTCTGATATGAGGATGAGGAATAAGATGGGGGCGAGTACTGTGCCTTGTGGAACAGAGCTCTTCACTATGGCAGCCTCCGATTTAACTCTGTTGACCACTACTCTTTGTGTTCGATTTGTTAGGAAGTTGAAGATCCATCTCCCCACTTTCCCAGTTATTCCTTTAGCACGTATTTTATGGGCTATTACGCCATGATCGCATTTGTCAAATGCTTTTGCGAAGTCTGTGTATATTACATATGCATTCTGATTTTCTTCCAGTGCATCCAAGGCCATGTCATAGTGATCCAGTAGTTGTGAGAGGCAGGAGCGACCTGCCCTGAACCCATGTTGCCCTGGATTGTGCAGATTTTGGGAATCCAGGTGATTTGCAATCCTGCTTCTTAGCACTCTTTCAAAGATTTTTATGATGTGGGACGTCAGAGCTATTGGTCTATAGTTCTTAGCTAATGCTTTGCTGCCACCTTTATGGAGTGGGGCTATATCTGTTGTTTTAAGTGACTGTGGAATTTCACCCATGTCCAAGCTCCTCCTCCATAGTGTACTTAGGGCACGCGAGAGGGGTTTCTTGCAGTTCTTAATGAAAACAGAGTTCCACGAGTCTGGGCCCGGGGCTGAGTGCATAGGCATATTGTCAATGGTTTTTTCGAAATCTATCGGAGTTAGGGTAATGTCGGAAATCTGGCATACATTTATGGAGTTTTGAGGCTCATTCATGAAGAAATCATTTGGGTCGTCGATCCTCAGACCGATTAGTGGTTCACTAAACACAGAGTCGTACTGGGATTTCAATATTTCACTCATTTCCTTGTTGTCATCTGTGTAAGTCCCATCCTGTCTGAGTAAGGGCCCGATACTAGATGTGGTATTTGCCTTGTTTTTGGCATATGAAAAGAAATATTTTGAATTTCTTTCAATTTCACTAATAGCTTTAAGCTCCTCCTGCCTCTCCTGGTTCCTGTAAGAGTCATTTAGCTTAAGTTCGATAGTTTCCACTTCCCTGGTCAGCGCCTCCTTTCGTGTATCAGATATTCTAGCACTCCTGAGGAGCTCAGTGACTCTTCGTCGTCTTCTGTAGAGGGAGCGTCTTTTTCTCTCCAGTTTACTCCTGCTCTTCTTCTTTCTTAGGGGAATATGCCTAGAACATGCTTCGGCTACCAGGAAGTTGATCCTTTCAAGGCACTGGTTTGGATCCATGTCATTTAAGACATCTTCCCAACATGTTTCGTTTAGGACATGGTTTACCTGGTCCCAGTTGATGTTCTTGTTGTTGAAGTTGTATTTTGTGAAGACACCTTCACAGGTACATGCATTCTACTGATCAGGACCCCTATGCATGTACGTCTGGACTTCGATTAGATTGTGATCGGAATTAGTTGTTTTTGATATTCTTATGTCTCTTATCAGGTCCTCATTATTTGTGAAGATAAGGTCAAGTGTGTTTTCTAGTCTTGTTGGCTCCACTATCTGCTGGCTTAAGGTGTGTTTTTCGCAGAGACTTAGTAGCTCATGTGTGTGTGACCTTTCATCTGCACTACCTCCGGGGATTGTTTCAGCTATAACATTATTTGCTACATTCTTCCATTTTGTATGCCTTAGGTTGAAATCACCAAGCAGTAAGATGTTTGGGGATGGAGCTGGAAGGTTTTCCAAACAGTAATCAATTTTCAGTAGCTGTTCCTTGAACTGTTGTGAGGGTGCATCTGGTGGCTTGTATACAACCACAATGACTAGGTTTTGGTTCTCGATCTTTATTGATAGAACTTCAACTACCGCTGCCACCATGTGAGACCTCTACCCACTCTACCTGAGGTATCCCAGCGAGTGAGCACGTCCCCTGTATATCCAAGTGCTTAACAGAATAGGGAATAGCATATGAAGGTACAAATAAAAATGGGAACTATGGCTATAGTTTACTTAATAGCAAAAAAGGGCTAGAATACAACATATCCTGATGGAAATTTACACAATATAACAATTGACCTATGAGACTTATTACCAGGGGGAAGGGTAGATGTTATCAGTAACACGGACTAGTACTCACTCTTAGTTCACCGACCAGCTGACCCGAGATTCCCAATGCGTGGTCCACTACACACGCGGCTGTCCAGAGCTCTCGCTCCCCGGACCTGTCACCAACAACCTCTTTGCCCCGCTGTTCCCTGGGCTTATATCGTAGTCAAAGTACCCCCTCCCCAATGGTGTATGTACCACGTGTTACGACCTGACGCCGAGGTCTGACGCCGTTAAGAACAAAAGACCTCAGACGTGGGCGTGACTACCCGACATTTGCTAAGGCAGGTGTCAATAAAGATAATAAAACCGAGTGAAACCTTATTGCTACATAAACATAGTTAGTAAAAGCTTTAACAACATTATCTATACTGCTATAACACCATTACATACATACTGATCAAGGTATTGCCTCTGAGGTTGTAAATGAATTGTCTGTAAAAGCTACAAAAGTCGTGTCTATAAAGGCCATGTATCAGTCGAGCTCTTAAAATTACTGGCTAGGGAGAATTTATAGTGACTGCTGCGTCAGCCTTCACTCCACAATTACCGGTAACCACCTGAATCTGAAAATAATCGATTATAAAGGTTTTCAGCTTCCACCATTCTCAGGTTGGTGCCGCTAGGAGACCTGTGTGTCTACTGGAACACACTCTTGTAGCCTGGTCAGCAGGAGGGAGGCAGCAGGGAGAGACAGTGAGAGAGGGAGTCAGCAGAGAAAGGTAGACAAGGAGGGAGGAAGCGGTGATCGGGCTCCCCGCCAGCCATGTCTTCTCAGGGTGGAAAACATCCAGTCCCCCTGAGGCTGAGATGAATGATCTGTCAAGGAAGATCTCTGGACCAGCCACACCCCTTAACCATTTTATCCATTTACCCCTTTACTCCTATCTCTCTCTCTCTCTCTCTCTCTCTCTCTCTCTCTCTCTCTCTCTCTCTCTCTCTCTCTCTCCCTCTCCCTCTCTCTGGTTTGGAATAGTTCTAAGAATAATATATTATCTATCATAAAGAACAATAAGCATAAACAAAAATGAGAAACAAAAGGTAAAAATAAGCAAAAATAAGTACTTGGTCCAGCCTTAATAACAACAGAAGAATGAGAGCTAATGGAGTGGAAAGGTAATCTGTACAAGAAAGACTCTCTCAAGAAATGTCAATAACTAGAAAATGCTGGGAGTTACAAATACCATTTAAGATTAAATACTGAATATGATTATATACAATATAAGAATACATTCTACATAAGACTACATTTTATATAAGATTTACTGTAGAGAGAATGGAGTAAGATAGGTAGCCAAGAGGGTATATAGATAGGTGGTGGATGGGAGGTGAAGAGTTTACAGGCCGACCTACGATAAATTAAACGTCCAGTGAGCGTGTGCTTGCACAGCACCTGGGAGCTGAAGTTGGGAAGTAATCAGAGAATCGAAGGATTTGTTACACCTGTAAGGGTAACTCAAGACCACACTCAGAGTTCTGAGTTGTTCCACTATTACATCAGAGAACACTTGAAATGCTGTATAAAAGCGGATATAAAGACTGGGCAGGTAATCAGATTCGACCTAGAAAGGGGAGGATATCTTCAATTCCTTGTAAGACAGACACCTAGGCGACTATTAAGATATTTGTTACGGATACGTCTCGCCCGCCAGTGGTTTGTTTGGTATAGAGCAGAAAAGAACAGGTACAGGTAGGTTCGCCAGGACATCCTGGCCTGAGTCTTCTCCATTTGGTCACCCGGCAATGGCTCCCCATAGGGAAGTGTCATCAGGTTTTTATCGAGGCAGCGGGTGGCACACAGGAAAGAAGAGACATGTAAAGACAGTGCATCTCACCTGACGGAAGTCAGGTGAGACAGTTCTTCTCACATACTTTCCGTGTTAATCACCAAGTTTGTCTTATTTACCAATTCCAATCATTAAATCAATAGCTCTTCACTGGTATCATAGGACTCCCCTTAAAGTGAAGGGAAGTTTCAGTTCCTGGAATCCAAAGAGGTTCAGTAGCAACAAGGCAGCCCTGCAGAGGAGCCTCAGTTCTCTCTTACTAGTGGCTGTCTACCACAGGTAATTATCTCTGTACCCAGAGTCTCTCGCCAGCTCCCACCGGTTATCACCTCTTGTAAGAGTATCATGGTAATCCTCAGCTTTAACACAAGTACGCTTAAGGGTCATTCCTGGATGTTATTTACCTCCCACTACATCACACTTAAAGTGAAGATGGAGATGAAGATGAGGTCGTTCACCTCACTTTATGAGGACAAGTTTTGGTTGTTAGAAACAACACGTTTTGTATTATAGTAGACCAAAGACACAGCAGAGCAAATTTGTGTATGAACAATGTTTTGCTAGCAATAGAGCGAAAGGAGGTGTAAATACAGGCTTCATTTGTTCCAAGTAGTAGCTTTATTTCACTATACATTGGGCCTATTTTGCCCTTTTCTCGTGTCTAGGTTATATCCATGTCGTACTGCCCAAAAAATAGTGAAGGAAAAGAACACATTTTACAAAAAAAAAAAAAAAAAACTTTTATGGGGGTCAACGTTTCAATTTGTTTAGCTCTTCATCAACTTATGGTTTGATAAAGGTCGAAACGGATCAAAACGTTGTCACACTAACGTGTATCTTAGCTGAGTTTACGTCTGAGTTACCGTGAGTCTCACGTTCAGGGTTTTGAGGCTTCGGGTTTTCTCATCGAAGTCTTGGTTTGGTGTGTTATTTAAGCCGCAGAGGTAAATATATAGATATGCAATATATATGTGTATTATTTCTTCCCTTGTGTGTACTAAGTGAATAATGATGATGAGACGATTGTTGGCGTAATCACACGCACAGGCGTACACATGAATACATACCATACCCCCGGCCGGGATTGAACCCGCGGTCATAGAGTCTCAAAATTCCAGCCCGTCGCGTTAGCCACTAGACCAGGTAGCCACAATAAGATTCATCCAACTAGGTATATTTCTACACCATAGGAAGGTTAGCACAGGCACCTCTGTGATCACAAATGCAAGTTTTTACAGACGAATCTCCAGCTAGCGTGGCCGTGACGAACTGGAGATTCGTCTGTAAAAACTTGCATTTGTGGTCACAGTGGTGCCTGTGCTAACCTTCCTATGGTGTAGAAATATACCTAGTTGGATGAATCTTATTGTGGCTAGCTGGTCTAGTGGCTAACGCGACGGGCTGGAGTTTTGAGACTCTATGACCGCGGGTTCAATCCCGGCCGAGGGTATGGTTTGTTTGCAATCGTGTCATTACGATTTCTTGAGTCACATGAATACATATTTAGCCTGTAGCCATAATAAAGTTTATATTGTACGTATTTGGCTTATCCTCTTTCTCTGTCTGTCTGTCTGTCTGTCTGTCTGTCTCTCTCTCTCTCTCTCTCTCTCTCTCTCTCTCTCTCTCTCTCTCTCTCTTCGCATTGGCTCCATACACCATAATTCTCACTGGGTCTACACAAAAGAAGTTCAAGTTAGCTTCATACACAATTCATATCCATACCTGGACCAAGTCATTAATATTGGTGCTCCCTGCTGGAGCAAGTAGCGGGGCAGAGAAGCCAGTGCTCTCACTTTTATGTAATTCCCGCGTGCGTACTGGTAAATCCTTTTAGAACTCACTTGCCAGGTCTTTTTTTGTGGATCCAAATACTCTTGCTCCACAGTCTATAGGATTTATATGGAGTGCACAGTCAACTAGCAGCTACGATCCACAACCTTGGTATGGGGTGCACAATCATTTAGTATTTACCCGACACGCCAAAGTAACTTTTATTATTATTTTCTTTTATTATCACACTGCCCGATTCCCACCAAGGCAGGGTGGCCCGAAAAAGAAAACCTTTCACCATCATTCACTCCATCACTGTCTTGCCAGAAGGGTGCTTTACACTACAGTTTTTAAACTGCAACATTAACACCCCTCCTTCAGAGTGCAGGCACTGTACTTCCCATCTCCAGGACTCAAGTCCGGCCTGCCGGTTTCCCTGAATCCCTTCATAAATGTTACTTTGCTCACACTCCAACAGCACGTCAAGTATTAAAAACCATTTGTCTCCATTCACTCCTATCAAACACGCTCACGCATGCCTGCTGGAAGTCCAAGCCCCTCGCACACAAAACCTCCTTTACCCCCTCCCTCCAACCCTTCCTAGGCCGACCCCTACCCCGCCTTCCTTCCACTACAGACTGATACACTCTTGAAGTCATTCTGTTTCGCTCCATTCTCTCTACATGTCCGAACCACCTCAACAACCCTTCCTCAGCCCTCTGGACAACAGTTTTGGTAATCCCGCACCTCCTCCTAACTTCCAAACTACGAATTCTCTGCATTATATTCACACCACACATTGCCCTCAGACATGACATCTCCACTGCCTCCAGCCTTCTCCTCGCTGCAACATTCATCACCCACGCTTCACACCCATATAAGAGCGTTGGTAAAACTATACTCTCATACATTCCCCTCTTTGCCTCCAAGGACAAAGTTCTTTGTCTCCACAGACTCCTAAGTGCACCACTCACTCTTTTTCCCTCATCAATTCTATGATTCACCTCATCTTTCATAGACCCATCCGCTGACACGTCCACTCCCAAATATCTGAATACGTTCACCTCCTCCATACTCTCTCCCTCCAATCTGATATTCAATCTTTCATCACCTAATCTTTTTGTTATCCTCATAACCTTACTCTTTCCTGTATTCACCTTTAATTTTCTTCTTTTGCACACCCTACCAAATTCATCCACCAATCTCTGCAGCTTCTCTTCAGAATCTCCCAAGAGCACAGTGTCATCAGCAAAGAGCAGCTGTGACAACTCCCACTTTGTGTGTGATTCTTTATCTTTTAACTCCACGCCTCTTGCCAAGACCCTCGCATTTACTTCTCTTACAACCCCATCTATAAATATATTAAACAACCACGGTGACATCACACATCCTTGTCTAAGGCCTACTTTTACTGGGAAAAAATTTCCCTCTTTCCTACATACTCTAACTTGAGCCTCACTATCCTCGTAAAAACTCTTCACTGCTTTCAGTAACCTACCTCCTAGCACAACAAAACACCCCAGCACAACACAATAATAAAATATAACCTCAAGGACTCACCGCAACAACAGTAGTCCACAACACACCGTTGCTGCAACATAAAATGCCACAACACTGCACAAAATAAAGGCCACAATACTGAAGAGTAATAAACTCCATTCTGAAACGTTCGCAACACTGTAACAGTAACACAAAACCACGACATTCTGCAACACTGCTCCCCCATCACACCAAAATAAGCCATGACAACATTATAACACTATAACAAATGATGAAAAAAATATATTTTGCAACACTACAACTCTACAAGAAATCACTAACTCATCTCAACACCATGGTCCAACACCCCATAACACCAGACTCCTACAACACCTAAACAACACCTGCTAAACAACACCTGCTAAACAACAACTGATAAACAACACTTGGAGGCCACAACACTGAAGCACTGCAGTACCAGCCATGTACATTTACCTTTGAATTATCCAAGAAAATTAACTTTGCAGTTTAAAGTTGCTATCTCGACGCGAGTCTCCCAGGAAGACCTCGAAATAGATAGCAATAGATGTGCGCCTCAAGAAGAACGGAGGATCGAGCCTCTTCCAATCGCTGCGCTGCATAACCACATCTGACAAAGATTAAGTGCCTCAAATTCACTTTCCTTTGTATTTGCTCTGAGTCATCCAAGGCAAGGAGTGGTGGAGTCTTGTTTCAATGTCCTCCAAACGGAAGCCCATCTCTGATCAATCAGGCTGTTGGTGATCGCTAAACGCACTTTAAAAGTAATCTTTTCCCCAGAAAACTTTTTACATATTGAGAGCAATTTTTTTTTCATAAACAATGATAAAATTGTTTTTATTTTTAGACAAAAACTAAAAAACCTCATCTAACCTCCCAGAAACAAGTTATTTATTTTAGCTAATGTCTGCTATATACGCAACAGAACACCTAGCTCTGCTGGGTGCGTGACTCTTGTAGGATTGTACGGTCCCCTTGGTTAGAGCTTCGTGGAATTCTCGCTCACCGTGAGGCGGCCTAAAACAACACGAGTTCCATCCTCTGGATTGTCGCAGTCATGTTATTGATTAAATACTAATCGTTCATGGTTACAAAGCAATGTATATATGTATATATATATATATATATATATATATATATATATATATATATATATATATATATTATTACATAATATGGTACAGAAGATTTAAGAGATACATTGTTGATATAAAGGTGGTATATAAGGTACATGTTGTTACGTGTGTATCACCGATTATAAGGCGAAAATCTCATCCAGCTCCTCAGAGCTGGGACGTGTGCCCAAAATACAGCAGGCATTACCCCTTTGAACAGCCGCACTGAGCGTTGGTACAGAAAACTAGCTGCCCTGGGATCCCTAGTTACTCTGATGAGTCTTTTTCCCAGCTCCTTAAGGAATTTAGATGCACTCTTTCCCCATGAACCAAGGGTCTCTTAGCCTATGGGAACAAACATATAATGATGGGCAAGTTCTCCATATTTTCTAGACTTTTGGGACTCCCTGAAGCTGGCAGCTGCCCCTCCTTCCTCCCTGGTGTATTGGAGATATATATATATATATATATATATATATATATATATATATATATATATATATATATATATATATATATATATATATATATATATATATATATATATATATATATATATATATATATATATATATATATATATATATATATATATATATATATATATATATATATATATATATATATATATATATATATATATATATATATATATATATATATATACATATGTATCAGAAGGAGGAATGTGGGGTCAGGAGGGGGAGAGTGGGTCAGGATGGAGAGTGTGGGTCAGGAGGGGGAGTGTGGGTCAGGATGGAGAGTGTGGGCCAGGAGGGGGAGTGTGGGTCAGGATGGAGAGTGTGGGTCAGGAGGGCGAGTGTGGGTCAGGAGGGGGAGTGTGGGTCAGGAGGGGCAGTTTTGGTCAGGTTGGGGAGTGTGAGTTTGGATTGGAAGTGTGGGTCAGGTGGGGGAGTGTGGGCCAGGTGGGGGAGTGTAGGTCAGGAGGGGAAGTGTCGGTAAGGAGGGTGAATGTGGGTCAGGAGGGGGAGTGTGGGTCTGGAGAGGAGGTGTGGGTCAGGACGGGGAGTGTGGGTCAGGAGGGGGAGTGTGGGTCTGGAGGGAAAGTGTGGGTCAGGAGGGGGAGTGTGGGTCAGGAGGGGGAGTGTGGGTCAGGAGGGGGAGTGTGGGTCTGGAGTGGGTGTGTGGGTCAGGAGAGGGAGTGTGGGCCAGGTGGGGGAGTATGGGTCAGGAGGGGGAGTGTGGGTCAGGAGGGGTAGTGTGGGTCAGGAGGGGGAGTGTGGGTCAGGAGTGGGAGTGTGGGTCAGGTGGGGGAGTATTGGTCAGGAGGGGGAGTGTGGGTCAGGAGGGGGAGTGTGGGTCAGGAAGGGGAATGTGGGTCAGGAGGGGCCGTTTGGGTCAGGTGGGGGAGTGTGGGTGTGGAGTGGAAGTGTGGGTCAGGTGGGGGAATGTGGGTCAGGAGGGGTATTGTGGGTCAGGTGGGGGAATGTGGGTCAGGAGGGGGAGTGTGAGTCAGGAGGGGGAGTATGGATCTGGAGGGGAGAATGTGGGACAGGTGGGGGAGTGTTGGTCTGAAGGGGAAGTGTGGGTCAGGAGGGGTAGTGTGGATCTGGAGGGGAAGTGTGGGTTTGGAGGGGGAGTGTGGGTCAGGTGGGGGAGTGTGGGTCAGGAAGGGAAGTGTGGGTCTGGAGGGGAAGTGTGGGTCAGGAGGGGGAGGCTGGGTCAGGAGGGGGAGTGTGGGTCTGTAGGGGAGGTGTGGGTCAGGAGGGAGAGTGTGGGTCAGGAGGGGAAGTGTGGGTCAGGACGGGGAGTGTGGGTCAGGAGGGGGGTGTTTGGGTCTGGAGGGGGAGTGTGGGTCAGGAAGGGGAATGTGGGTCAGGAGGGGCAGTTTGGGTCAGGTGGGGGAGTGTGGGTGTGGAGTGGAAGTGTGGGTCAGGTGGGGGAATGTGGGTCAGGAGGGGAAGTGTGGGTCAGGTGGGGGAATGTGGGTCAGGAGGGGGAGTGTGAGTCAGGAGGGGGAGTATGGATCTGGAGGGGAGAATGTGGGACAGGTGGGGGAGTGTTGGTCTGAAGGGGAAGTGTGGGTCAGGAGGGGTAGTGTGGATCTGGAGGGGAAGTGTGGGTCTGGAGGGGGAGTGTGGGTCAGGTGGGGGAGTGTGGGTCAGGAAGGGAAGTGTGGGTCTGGAGGGGAAGTGTGGGTCAGGAGGGGGAGGTTGGGTCAGGAGGGGGAGTGTGGGTCTGTAGGGGAGGTGTGGGTCAGGAGGGGAAGTGTGGGTCAGGTGGGGGAGTATGGGTCAGGAGGGGGAGTGTGGATCAGGAGGGGGAGTGTGGGTCAGGTGGGGAGCATGGGTCAGGTGGGGAAGTGTGGGTCAGGAGGGGAAGTGTGGGTCTGGAGGGGGAGTGTGGGTCTGTAGGGGAAGTGTGGGTCAGGAGGGGGAGGTTGGGTCAGGAGGGGGAGTGTGGGTCTGTAGGGGAGGTGTGGGTCAGGAGGGGAAGTGTGGGTCAGGTGGGGGAGTGTGGGTCAGGTGGGGAGTGTGGGTCAGGTGGGGTAGTGTGGGTCAGGAGTGGGAGTGTGGGTCAGGAGGGGAAGTGTGAGTCTGGAGGGAGTGTGTGAGTCAGGAGGGGGAGTGTGGGTCAGAAGGGTGAGTGTGGGTCAGGAGGGGCAGTGTGGGTCTGTAGGGGAAGTGTGGGTCAGGACGGGGAGTGTGGGTCAGGAGGGGGAGTGTGGGTCTGGAGGGGAAGTGTGGGTCAGGAGGGGGAGTGTGGGTCAGGAGGGGGAGTGTGAGTCTGTAGGGGAAGTATGGGTCAGGACTGGGAGTGTGGTCCAGGAGATGGAGTGTGAGTCTGGAGGGGAAGTGTGGGTCAGGAGGGGAGTGTGGATCAGGAGGGGGAGTGTGGATCAGTTGGGGGAGTGTGAGTCAGGTGGGGAAGTGTGGGTCAGGTGGGGAAGTGTGGGTCAGGAGGGGAAGTGTGGGTCTGGAGGGGGAGTGTGAGTCAGAAGGGGGAGTGTGGGTCAGGTGGGGGAGTGTGGGTCAGGTGGGGAAGTGTGGGTCAGGAGGGGAAGTGTGGGTCTGGAGGGGGAGTGTGAGTCAGGAGGGGGAGTGTGGGTCAGGAGGGGAAGTGTGGGTCAGGTGGGGGAGTGTGGGTCTGGAGGGGAAGTTTGGGCCAGGAGGGGGAGTGTGGGACAGGAGGGGGAGTATGAGTCAGGAGGGGGAATGTGGGTCAGGTGGGGAAGTGTGGGTCAGGAGGGGAAGTGTGGGTCAGGACGGGAAGTGTGGGTCAGGAGGGGGGAGTGTGAGTCAGGAGGGGGACTGTGGGTCAGGTGGGGCAGTGTGGGTCAGGAGGGGGAGTGTGGGTCAGGTCGGGAAGTGTGGGTCAGGAGGGGAAGTGTGGGTCAGGAGGGGAAGTGTGGGTCAGGTGGGGGAGTGTGGGTCTGGAGGGGAAGTGCGGGTCAGGAGGGGGAGTGTGGGACAGGAGGGAGAGCGTGGGTCTGGAGGGGAAATGTGGGTCAGGTGAGGGAGTGCGGATCGGTAGGGGAGAGGAGTGAGCGGTATATGAGTGAGGGGAGAGGAGAGGGATAAGCTTCCTAGACACTCGGGTAAATTAAGTTATCATAAGTCTGATTGGGAAAGCAGTTATTGTATTGTGTACTGGCAGAAGAAGAGAGAGAGAGTTAGAGAGTGAGAGATAGTGAGAGAGAGAGAGAGAGAGAGTGAGAGAGAGAGAGAGAGAGAGAGAGAGAGAGAGAGAGAGAGAGAGAGAGAGAGAGAGAGAAAGAGAGAGAAAGAGAAAGAAATGGAGAGAAATGGGAATGTAAATAGGGAACCGAAAAGAAAGAAGAGAGGAATGTGAGGGTAAAAATAGATTGAAGATGAAGGACGAAGATGAGGAGAGAATTGAGGTCATGGAAATGCTAGCTGATGTCACGTCTTCTCGGAAGCGCTAAATCCGTAGGAGTCATGCAAGCAGAGAATAGATCAAAATTCATCACTCAAGGGCGCTTCGCCAGCATCAAGACCCCTTCCTTGAAGAAAACATGGTGAAGTGGAGGAAGGGGTTAGAGAAGAGATTAATCTCTCTCTTTCTTTTTTACTCTCTCACTTTCTCCTTTCTTAACATTGCCTTCCTCACTAAACAGTCGCCTGGATGGTGTCGTTGCTTCGCTCCTTCATAGTCATTGCTACTTTTCTCTCTTGTAAGTGAACGAAACACGTTTCAGAATATGCTTTCACTGGGAGAACGTTACGCTCTGTGTAGAGCTTTATCCTTGTTCAACTTAACAAAGCTCTGAACGAAACGCCGTCGGCAGGACGGCATTCCGACCCCAAACTCGAGGAAAACCTGAGCCGGTTCAGTTCGTCTCATATGAGAGAGACTTTTATCAATCTATCACCCACGGGGATCATACAACGAATAGGGAATAAAAGGCAATCAGGTTTACCTAGATGAAGAGCTTCCACCAACAGTAAGCCTCTCTCTCAACTTTCCAAAACCCCTCGAATTTTCCATATAAAATTAATTCCACGAATATACCGACCCAGAGCCACACAGGCAGGGACAGGAGCTGAGGGTCGACCATCGCAAGCACAGCTCATTGAGCAAAAACACAAAGCTCGGTTACAATACACTGGCCTATGACACAACAGTCAGGAACGAGAACCGACCCACGTAGCGAGAAAATAGGTAAACACACAGCAAACTGTTCAATGACAATAATGTTATGTTCAGGTGTAATTAAAACACTCGTCCCAGCACATTTTATTTTTATAATTCAACGCCAGATTGCACCGCGGCTCAATATTTCTGCTCTTTGTTTGCCTAAAATATATTGCACTGTTGAACCGGTTCTGTATTTGCTGTGTGTACGCCCTTAAATATCATGTACGTGGGGGGAAAGCTTTAATTGCTTTTATATATAAAAAAAAGGCGTCTGTGTAATTTACATTACTTTTTCCGCTCGGCAGGAGTGAATATTTTTGGATATGTCTGGTATATGCACTCCTCGCCATGCACTGATGTTGTCAGCAGCGAGAACCCAACTTTATTAAGTGCACTGTTTGAAAAAGAGATTCTGAAATAGCTAAAATAGTTCCAGAAATATATTTTTAGCTGTTCAATTTATGTACGGCTGGGGCTGATGAGGTGAGAATCTATATTTAGTTAGTATTATTAAGGTAACGTAAAATGTCAGGTTCAGCTTGAAGAGTTGTAAATTAGACACATGTGCTACATCTGGGAATCTTTATTGTAGACGTTTCGCCAACCAGTGGCTTTATCAATGTAAATTCAAGGATATAATTGGATGACAGTAGAAATGTATACAAAAGATGAGGTAATTAGTCCCTCAGCCTTGGAGTTGGTGATGAGCACCATAGCCGTGGAGAGTCGCCACTACCGTACTCTTCACCAACTCCAAGGCTCAGGGATTGATTACGTCATCTTTTGTATATAGTTCTACTGTCATCCATTTACGTTCTTGAATTTATATTGATGAAGCCACTGGCTGGCGAAACTTCTACAATAAAGATACCCAGATGTAGCACATGTGTCTAATTTATATCTTGTCGGTATTGTATACCTTTCAAGTACAACAGTTCCTTTTTTATCAAAGATTGCAAGAAAGGAGCTCTTCAGATCATTAATTCTCCACGCACCAACACCACTCCTACTAAAGTTATAATTCTTCCCAACAGCCAGGTAACACTGAACGTTACTAAAGTACCTTCACAAGCTAACACCAGAGTCGCCATCGCTTCCAGCACTTCAATAAAGGATCTAACCAGGACAAAATCAAAGCACCACGAACCAGTGAACGCAGGGGTTTCCGCTATACCCTAATGAGGCTGCGACAAGATTTATGTAGGTGAAACAGCAAGAAACCTCGACACCCTTCTCAATGAACACATTTATGCATGTAGGAACGATAACTTGAACAACGCCTGTGTACAACACCGAAATTCCACCAATCATCTCATGAAATTCACGGACGCCCAATTAGTGTCAAAGAAACTAATTCCCGCAGACGCAAGTGCCTTGAATCAGCACTAATCGCTGTTTATAATGCAATTAAACAAAACAAAGGCAGCTTCACTATCTCTGAATTCATAGCAAGAATCCTCCTGAAAACAGTAAACCCTGCCATCACATAGTCTCTCCTGTTAATACTACACAAGCACATTACAGAGAATGAACATTGAAAAAGGCCTTCTCTATCCAGCCTCCAATAGAAATATTTGTCTAACCCATTTTTGTTACCCAAGTAATAGCTTTTATATCCTTTTACTTATGTGCAAGTTAATTGTTCTACCATATTGTATTACTACTACTAATACAACTTATATCACTACTACTACTACTACTACTGCTGCTACTACCACTAGTATTGCAGCTCACTCTGAGCTTATATATACCCTCAGTGTCCATGTACTGTTTGTAACGGCTTGACAAAGCTCCTGGTGAACGAAACGTTGCCACAATAAAAATGTCACAGTAGCTGCACTTGTGTCCTTTTACTTTACATATTGTCGGTAATTCTACCAACATTATTACAGTTTGAAGAGTTGTTTGAGGAAAGGTCATCCACCTGTACAAAATATTAGTTCAGGGTTCACTTATCCAGGGCATGTGTGGGTTTTCTTGCTAGCTCAGTTGAGGGGGCTGTTAGAATTTTAAACTAGGATTAGTTAGAAATGATAAATAATGAGTATGGATATATTGACTTATGCTCTGATATTAAGAATACTAATAATAACTGTCGTGGAGTAACTCTGGGTAATAATTTCAGAAATTGTGTAAAAACAAAGGTGAATAAGAAAAATGTGCAGAAGAAACAACATATGATGGTATTTTATGCTAACAGTCGAAGTGCAAGAAATAAGATTAAAGAACTACGTTTGGTAGCGTGTGCTGGGAAATTTGATGTCATTGCATTAACTGAAACGTGGTATGATTTAAAGAGTCGGGATATGATTGCAGAGTGTAATATTCAAGGGTTTAAGTTGTTTCATGTGGATAGATATAATGGGAAGGGGAGGAGTTGCATTATATGTTCGAGAAAATATTAACTGTTGCATAAAAACAGGTATAAAAATAGATAGATGGAGCAGTAACAGAATCTGTTTGGGTAGAGTTTGTAGAAAGTCAAGAAAAACTAATTCTAGGTGTAATATACCGACCTCCAGGCTTGGATCACGATAAAGAGAGACTTCTTTGGGACGAAATTGTTAGGGCTTCTAGATACAATAACATAGTGATAATAGGGGATTTTAACTTTAGTCAAATTGACTGGACTTCTTTGACCGGTAATCTGGAGTCCAGTGACTTTATAGAAACAGTTCAGGACTGTTTTCTGAAGCAGTGTGTAGCAGAGCCTACCAGGGGTAATCATTTGCTCGACCTAGTCTTGTCAAATAAGGAGACACTCGTAAATAATCTGGAGATCACTGAAGAGCTTGGCGCAAGTGATCACAAATCCATCACTTTTAGCATTAACTGGGAATACAAGAATAATGATAATGCGGTAAAAATCCCTGATTTTCGTTTTGCCGATTACAATGGACTTAGGGAACGCCTGTCTAATCTCGATTGGGGTCATCTGGCAAATGATATTATGACGATGATCATACTTATGATTACGAAGGGATCTGCGTTTATGATTTGTTTCTTAATAATGTACACCGTGCTCAGAGTATATACATTCCCCAGAGAGAAATTAGGTTTAATAATAACGATCCCAAATGGATTAACAGGAGGCTAAAGCATCTATTAGGGGAGAAAAGGGGAATTTATAGGCGCATCAGAAGAGGAGAGGTTAATCTTACTGACCAATATGTTCAGCTTAAAAGAGAAGTAAAAAAGGGGATTAGAAAGGCTAAACGTGACTATGAAATTAGAGTTGCTAATGAATCAAAGATCAATCCAAAGGGGTTCTTTCAAGTGTATAGGTCATAGGACGAAGGTGAAGGAAAAAGTACGACCTCTGAAAACTGGGAATGGACAGCTGACGGATAACGAACTGGAAATGTGTTCTTTATTTAATGACTATTTTATGTCAGTTTTTACACAGGAAGATGTAAATGAGATTCCAGTAGTTAACAATTACTCAGTTCCTGATGAATTTAAATTGACTAATATTACTGTCACGAGGGACAAAATAAGTCCCCGGGACCCGACGAGTTGCTTTCCAGGGTACTTAAGGAATGCAAGATGGAACTTAGTCAGCCATTAACAAGTGTGTTTAATGCGTCCATCCTTACCGGTGTTGTGCCAGAGTTGTGGAAGATGGCTAATGCGGTTCCTATATTCAAATCAGGGGATAAGTTCATTCCTTCAAATTACTGTCCAATAAGCCTGACATCTATAGTGGGCAAGTTATTAGAATCAATTATAGCTGATATTATTAGAAGTCACCTTGTAGAACATAATTTGATTAATGAATCTCAGCATGGGTTCACGAGAGGTCGTTCCTGCCTGACAAATTTACTGACGTTCTTCAAAAGAACATTTGAGGCAGTAGACAGTGATAAAGAATATGATATTGGCAGCTCATGGTATAGGAGGTAATGTTCTAGCATGGCTAGAGGCATGACTTACCAATAGAAAGCAGAGAGTTTCCGTTAATGGGGTCAAATCTGAATGTGGATTAGTCACTATTAGCGTTCCACAAGGATCAGTTTTAGGCTCTCTCTTGTTCATAATTTACATTAATGACCTTGATGAAGGGATTACGAGTGACATGAGTAAATTTGCTGATGATACAAAGATAGGCCGTATAATACATTCTGAGGAGGATAGCAATGAACTCCAGGAGGATTTGGACAAATTAATGTCTTGGTCTGAAAAGTGGCAGATGAAGTTCAATGTGGATAAGTGTAAGGTACTAGTCCTTGGTAATGGCAATAACCCTCGAAGCTATAAACTAGGTGAAGTAGAGCTTGATCATACAGAATGTGAAAAAGACTTGGGAGTCATAGTAAGCAGAAATCTAAAGCCAAGACAGCAGTGCCTTAGTGTGCGCAACAAGGCTAACAGATTACTAGTATTTATCTCTAGAAGTATAATAACAGAAGTCACAAAGTTATTTTACAGCTCTATACATCACTAGTGAGGCCTCATTTAGATTATGCTGCTCAGTTTTGGTCTCCTTACTACAGGATGGATATAGACTCATTAGAGAACATACAGAGAAGAATGACTAAAATGATTTACTGTGTAAGGACCCTCCCGTGTGAAGATAGACTTAAAGCCTTAAATCTCCACTCTCTGGAGAGGGGTTGAATGAGGGGAGATATCATTGAAGTGTATAAGTGGATGACGGGTATAAATAAAGGAGATATTAATAAAGTACTGAGGGTGTCGAACCAGGTAAGAACCAGAAATAATGGATTTAAGTTGGATAAATTTAGATTTAGAAAGGACATAGGTAAGTACTGGTTTTGATAGGGGAAATAACATGCTTGATTTGAGGAAATAACCTGCTCGACTTAGTTTTGGCAAACAATGAATCCCTTGTTAATAATTTAGAAATTTCAGAGGAACTTGGTGCTAGCGACCACAAATCAATTACATTTAGCATTGAATGGAAGTATGATAGTAGGGATAACTCAGTAACAGTCCCAGATTTTCGCTTAGCAGATTACGATGGGCTTAGAGAATACTTATCATCTGTTGACTGGGGTAACGAAGAGAGCTATCAGTATGACAGATTTCTGAACACTATACATGCTGCCCAAAGAACATTTATCCCGTATAAAGATATTAGATCAAGCAGAAATGATCCAAAATGGATGAATAATAGGCTCAAATATCTTTTAGGGCATAAGAAAGGAATTTATAGGCGTATCAAAAGAGGTGAGTCATCTTATGAATCAGTATATTGACATTAAGAGGGACGTTAAAACGGGGATAAGAAAAGCTAAATGGGACTATGAAACTGAAGTTGCCAGGGATTCGAAAACTAACCCAGAAAGTTTTTTCCATGTGTGTATAGAACAAAAGTTAGAGATAAGATAGGTCCCCTTAAAAATAACTATGGACATCTTACTGACAAAGAGAATGAAATGTGCTCGATTTTAAATAATTATTTTCTCTCAGTTTTTACACAGGAAGACACTAACAACATTCCAGTAATTAATTTTTACAGTTGGCTAGAAGAAGATAAATTATGTAACATCACAGTCACTAGTGAAATGGTTATGAAACAAATAGATCGGCTGAAGCAAAATAAGTCGCCGGGACCTGATAAGCTTTTTTCAAGGGTTCTTAAGTATAGCAAAATGGAACTCTGTGAACCATTAACTAATATTTTTAATTTATCTCTTCAAACAGGTATAGTGTCTGATATGTGGAAGATGGCTAATGTAATTCCTATTTTTAAATCAGGGGATAAGTCATTACCGTCAAATTACCGCCCAATAAGCCTGACCTCAATTGTAGGCAAATTGCTAGAGTCAATTATAGCTGAGATTATAAGAAGCCATCTGGAAAAGCATAAACTGATTAATGATACTCAGCATGGATTCACGAGAGGCCGTTCTTGCCTAACTAATTTATTAACTTTCTTCAGTAAAGCTTTTGAGGCTGTTGATCACGATAAAGAATTTGATATTATTTACTTAGATTTTAGTAAGGCTTTTGATAGAGTTCTGCACCAAAGACTGTTGAAGAAAGTAGCAGCTCATGGCATTCAGGAAAAATTGCTCTCATGGATCGAGTCATGGCTCACAGACAGGAGGCAGAGAGTGTCCATAAGTGGGGTTAAATCCGAGTGGGGATCTGTAACAAGTGGCATACCACAGGGATCAGTCTTGGGCTCGTTGTTGTTTATAATATATATCAATGACCTTGATGAGGGTATTACTAGTGATATGAGCAAATTCGCCGATGACACAAAGATAGGTAGGATAATTGATTCAAACGTAGATGTTAGGGAACTTCAGGAGGATTTAGACAATCTCTATTCTTGGTCAGAAAAGTGGCAGATGCAGTTCAATGTAGATAAATGCAAGGTTCTGAAGCTCGGGAGTGTCCATAACCCTAGCACTTATAAGTTAAATAATGTAGAACTTAGCCATACAGATTGTGAAAAGGACTTGGAGCTTATGGTGAGCAGCAACCTTAAACCAAGACAGCAGTGCCTAAGCGTACGTAATAAGGCAAATAGATTATTGGGATTTATATCAAGAAGTGTAAGCAACAGAAGTCCAGAGGTTATACTGCAGCTTTATACATCATTAGTAAGGCCTCACCTAGATTATGCAGCTCAGTTCTGGTCTCCATATTACAGAATGGATATAAATTCGTTAGAAAACATTCAGCGGAGAATGACTAAATTAATACATAGCATTAGAAATCTTCCTTATGAAGAAAGATTGAAGACTCTTAAATTACATTCACTTGTTAGACGAAGAATGAGGGGAGACATGATCGAAGTGTATAAGTGGAAGATGGATATTAATAAAGGGGATATTAATAAGGTCTTAAGGATGAACATTAAAATGGTATAAAATACCGACAGGTTGTTAGGTAAGACACATATGCAACAGTTAGGTATCTTTATTTCGAAACGTTTCGCCTACACAGTAGGCTTCTTCAGTCGAGTACAGAAAAGTGATAGAAGCAGAAGAGATTTGAAGACGATGTAATCAGTCCATCACTCTTGAAGTTTTGAGGTAGTCAGTCCCTCAGTCTGGAGAAGAGTATTGTTCCATAGTCTGAAACAATATGGAGCTGAAGTGACAGGATGGAGCCTTCTTATATACCGCCAGGAGGTGAGATGTAGCCTACTCGTAGAGGTAAGGATGAAGTCGTTGGGAGGTCAGGTCCCTCTCAAATCCAGCCATTCTCACTAGTAGAAGTTGTCCAAGTTGATTTCAGGTCTGTACCAAGATACCCTTGTGTTGCAGTGTCTGACAGAGTGAACATTAAAATGGTATAAAATACCGACAGGCTGTTAGGTAAGACATATGCTTCTATCAACTTTTCTGTACTCGACTGAAGAAGTCTACTGTGTAGGCGAATCGTTTCGAAATAAAGATACCTAACTGTTGCATATGTGTCTTACCTAACAACCTGTCGGTATTTTATACCATTTTAATGTAGGTAGTAGGTTGGTAGACAGCAACCACCCAGGGAAGTACTACCGTCCTGCCAGATGACTGTGAAACAGAAACCTGTAACTGTTTTGCATGATGGTAGGATTGCTGGTGTCTTTTTCTGTCTCATAAACACGCTAGATAACAGGGATATCTTGCTACTCCAACTTGCACCTGACTTTGGTCACACTTCACAGACATGCACATGCATATATATATACATACATCTAGGTTTTTCTCCTTTTTCTACATAGCTCTTGTTCTTCTTTATTTCTTCTATTGTCCATGGGGAAGTGGAAAAGAATCTTTCCTCCGTAAGCCATGCGTGTCGTATGAGGCGACTAAAATGCCGGGAGCAATGGGCTAGTAACCCCTTCTCCTGTAGACATTTACTAAAAAAGAGAAGAAGAAAAACTTCAAAAAACTGGGATGCTTAAATGTGCGTGGATGTAGTGCAGATGACAAGAAACAGATGATTGCTGATGTTATGAATGAAAAGAAGTTGGATGTCCTGGCCCTAAGCGAAACAAAGCTGAGGGGGTAGGGGAGTTTCGGTGGGGGGAAATAAATGGGATTAAATCTGGAGTATCTGAGAGAGCTAGAGCAAAGGAAGGGGTAGCAGTAATGTTGAATGATCAGTTATGTAAGGAGAAAAGAGAATATGAATGTGTAAATGAAAGAATTATGTGGATTAAAGTAAAGGTTGGATGCGAGAAGTGGGTCATAATAAGCGTGTATGCACCTGGAGAAGAGAGGAATGCAGAGGAGAGAGAGAGAGAGATTTTGGGAGATGTTAAGTGAATGTATAGGAGCCTTTGAACCAAGTGAGAGAGTAATTGTGGTAGGGGACCTGAATGCTAAAGTAGGAGAAACTTTTAGAGAGGGTATGGTAGGTAAGTTTGGGGTGCCAGGTGTAAATGATAATGGGAGCCCTTTGATTGAACTTTGTATAGAAAGGGGTTTAGTTATAGGTAATACATATTTTAAGAAAAAGAGGATGAATAAGTATACAAGATATGATGAAGGGCGAAATGACAGTAGTTTGTTGGATTATGTATTGGTAGATAAAAGACTGTTGAGTAGACTTCAGGATGTACATGTTTATAGAGGGGCCACAGATATATCAGATCACTTTCTAGTTGTAGCTACACTGAGAGTAAAAGTTAGATGGGATACAAGGAGAATAGAAGCATCAGGGAAGAGAGAGGTGAAGGTTCATAAACTAAAAGAGGAGGCAGTTAGGGAAAGATATAAACAGCTATTGGAGGATAGATGGGCTAATGAGAGCATAGGCAATGGAGTCGAAGAAGTATGGGGTAGGTTTAAAAATGTAGTGTTAGAGTGTTCAGCAGAAGTTTGTGGTTACAGGAAAGTGGGTGCGGGAGGGAAGAGGAGCGATTGGTGGAATGATGATGTAAAGAGAGTAGTAAGGGAGAAAAAGTTAGCACATGGGAAGTTTTTACAAAGTAGAAGTGATGCAAGGAGGGAAGAGTATATGGAGAAAAAGAGAGAGGTTAAGAGAGTGGTGAAGCAATGTAAAAAGAGAGCAAATGACAGAGTGGGTGAGATGTTATCAACAAATTTTGTTGAAAATAAGAAAAAGTTTTGGAGTGAGATTAACAAGTTAAGGAAGCCTAGAGAACAAATGGATTTGTAAGTTAAAAATAGGAGAGGAGAGTTATTAAATGGAGAGTTAGAGGTATTGGGAAGATGGAGGGAATATTTTGAGGAATTGTTAAATGTTGATGAAGATAGGGAAGCTGTGATTTCGTGTATAGGGCAAGGAGGAATAACATCTTGTAGGAGTGAGGAAGAGCCAGTTGTGAGTGTGGGGGAAGTTCGTGAGGCAGTAGGTAAAATGAAAGGGGTAAGGCAGCCGGGATTGATGGGATAAAGATAGAAATGTTAAAAGCAGGTGGGGATATAGTTTTGGAGTGGTTGGTGCAATTATTTAATAAATGTATGGAAGAGGGTAAGGTACCTTGGGATTGGCAGAGAGCATGCATAGTTCCTTTGTATAAAGGCAAAGGGGACAAAAGAGAGTGCAAAAATTATAGGGGGATAAGTCTGTTAAGTATACCTGGTAAAGTGTATGGTAGAGTTATTATTGAAAAAATTAAAAGTAAGACGGAGAATAGGATAGCAGATGAACAAGGAGGCTTTAGGAAAGGTAGGGGGTGGGTGGACCAGGTGTTTACAGTGAAACATATAAGTGAACAGTATTTAGATAAGGCTAAAGAGGTCTTTGTGGCATTTATGGATTTGGAAAAGGCGTATGACAGGGTGGATAGGGGGGCAATGTGGCAGATGTTGCAGGTGTATGGTGTAGGAGGTAGGATACTGAAAGCAGTGAAGAGTTTTTACGAGGATAGTGAGGCTCAAGTTAGAGTACATAGGAAAGAGGGAAATTATTTCCCAGTAAAAGTAGGCCTTAGACAAGGATGTGTGATGTCACCGTGGTTGTTTAATATATTTATAGATGGGGTTGTAAGAGAAGTAAATGCGAGGGTCTTGACAAGAGGCGTGGAGTTAAAAGATAAAGAATCACACATAAAGTGGGAGTTGTCACAGTTGCTCTTTGCTGATGACACTGTGCTCTTGGGAGATTCTGAAGAGAAGTTGCAGAGATTGGTGGATGAATTTGGTAGGGTGTGCAAGAGAAGAAAATTAAAAGTGAATACAGGAAAGAGTAAGGTTATGAGGATAACAAAAATATTAGGTGATGAAAGATTGGATATCAGATTGGAGGGAGAGAGTGTGGAGGAGGTGAATGTATTCAGATATTTGGGAGTGGACGTGTCAGCAGATGGGTCTATGAAGGATGAGGTGAATCATAGAATTGATGAGGGGAAAAGGGTGAGTGGTGCACTTAGGAGTCTGTGGAGACAAAGAACTTTGTCCTTGGAGGCAAAGAGGGGAATGGTAGGTAAGACACAAAGGCAACAGTTAGGCAACTTTATTCCGAAACTTTTCGCCTACACAGTAGGCTTCTTCAGTCGAATACAGAAAGTAGGCAGGAACAGTAGAGGTGTGAAGACGATGTAATCAGTCCATCACCCTTGAAGTCGTAGAATTTGAGGTTGTCAGTCCCTCAGCCTGGAGAGTTCAGTTCCATAGTCAGGAACTATCTGAAGATCAAGCGACAGTGCGGAGACTTAAATACTGTCGGAAGGAGAGGTGCAGAGTAGTAGTAGTAGTAGTAGTGAGAATGTAGCCACTGAGAGGTCAGGTCCCTCTCAGATCCAACAGTTCTCACTTGAAAGGGTTGTCCAAGGTGTTTTTTGTACCAAGAGGCCATGTGTTGCAGTGTCTGACAAGATGAACATCAGAATGGTATAAAATACCGACAGGTTGTCTTACCTACCAACCTGTCGGTATTTTATACCATTTTGATGTTCAAAGAGGGGAATGTATGAGAGTATAGTTTTACCAACACTTTTATATGGGTGTGAAGCATGGGTGATGAATGTTGCAGCATGGAGAAGGCTGGAGGCAGTGGAGATGTCATGTCTGAGGGCAATGTGTGGTGTGAATATAATGCAGAGAATTCGTAGTTTGGAAGTTAGGAGGAGGTGCGGGATTACCAAAACTGTTGTCCAGAGGGCTGAGGAAGGATTGTTGAGGTGGTTTGGACATGTAGAGAGAATGGAGCGAAACAGAATGACTTCAAGAGTGTATCAGTCTGTAGTGGAAGGAAGGCGGGGTAGGGGTCGGCCTAGGAAAGGTTGGAGGGAGGGGGTAAAGGAGGTTTTGTGTGCGAGGGGCTTGGACTTCCAGCAGGCGTGTGTGAGCGTGTTTGATAGGAGTGAATGGAGACGAATGGTTTTTAATACTTGACGTGCTGTTGGAGTGTGAGCAAAGTAACATTTATGAAGGGATTCAGGGAAACCGGCAGGCCGGACTTGAGTCCTGGAGATGGGAAGTACAGTGCCTGCACTCTGAAGGAAGGGTGTTAATGTTGCAGTTTAAAAACTGTAGTGTAAAGCACCCTTCTGGCAAGACAGTGATGGAGTGAATGATGGTGAAAGTTTTTCTTTTTCGGGCCACCCTGCCTTGGTGGGATAATAAAAAAAAAAATTAATGTTCACTCTGTCAGACACTTTCAACACAAGGGTATCTTGGTACAGACCTGAAATCAACATGGACAACTTCTACTGAGAGAATATTCTGAACGAGTTTTCCTCTCCCACCGTTTTTCTTAAATTATTTCACCCATCTTTTACAAACCATTCTACCTACTCTCATTGGTTTTAGAGGAAGACATGCTTTGTATGGGCCAGTAGTCTGCTGCAGTGTTCCTCGATTTTTATGTTCTTATGTTCAAACTACGAACAGCGTTTATTTAAGAGTGCAAACTATATTTGCCTGGTGGGCAACGCTCTCGCTTCAGCCGCTGAGTGTCTATGGTTCGATCCCCAACATGGTTGGAAACACTGGGCGTGTTTTCTTACACCTGTTGTCCCCGTTCACCTAGCAAGCAAGTAGGCATCTGGGTCTGGTGTGTGATGCATCCTGGAGGAAAAGATTGAGAACCCCAATGGAAATAAGACAGACAGTCCCTCAATGACGCACTGCCTTTCTTTGGTCATCCTAGGTGGTTTACCCTCCGGGGTTAAAAATTCGAACGAATCCTACCTTACACCTGCTGACAAAGATAACCGTGCTCCGTGGACCTTATAATCATTGATTCGAAGCCTTCCACCAGCTTGACGCTCCATCCCATAACAATTACTTACATCATTTAAATACTGACCCTAATGATCTAGGAATATCTGTTTATTATAAATATACACACTCAATTAGAAAAAGAAGTATAGGCCTATTTAACGTGTGAACTACGGGTAATAATTTATTATTACATCACCATCCGATAACATTTTTTTTTGCGCCAAAGTATTTTCAAAATATGGAAAGGGAGGTGTTTCAGACCTCGCTAAAATGCTTCTATATTTCTTTCTGATATTTCTCAAAAATTTCAACTTTTCCGATTACAAATCCCACTGTTAACAGGATTAAAGCAACTAGACGTGTCTGGGCCTCTGCGCAATGTACGACAGGTATCCCCTGTATCCTCTACCTCCAGTCCCTCTGTATGTTAACACACAATGAATGACAGGTATTCCCTGTATCCCTTACCTCCAGTCCCCCTGTATGCTAACACAGTGTATGACAGGTATCCCCTGTATCCCTTACCTCTAGTCTCTTGTATGTTAACACACAATGAATGACAGGTATCCCTTGTATTCCCTACATCCAGCCCCCTGTATGTTAACATACAACGTGTGACAGGTATCCCCTGTATCCCCTACCTCCAGTCCCTTGTATGTTAGCATAATGAATAACAGGTATACCCTGTATTCCCTACCTCCAGTCCCCTATATGTCATTACACAATGAATGACACATATCCCTTGTATTCCCTACATCCAGCCCCCTGTATGTCAACATACAACGTATGACAGGTGTCCCCTGAATCCCTTACCTCCAGCCAGTTGTATGTTAACACACAATAAATGACAGGTATTCCATGTATCCCCAACCTCCAGCCCCCTGTATGTTAACACACAATGAATGACAGGTATACCCTGTATTCCTTCCTCCAGCCTCACTGTAAGTCAACATATTTTATGACAGGTATCCCCTACCTCCAGCCCAGTGGAATTCAACACACAAAATACATGACAGGTATCCCCTCTATCCCCTACCTCCAGCCCCCTGTAAATCAGCACACGATGTATGACAGGTATCCCCTACCTCTATCCCAGTGGAATTCAACACACAATACACGACGGGTATCCCTTGTATCCCCTACCTGCAGCCCCCTGTAAATCAACGCACAATGTATGACATATATTTTACCTCCAGCCCAGTGGAATTCAACACACACAATATACAACAGGTATCCCCTGTATCCCTACCTGCAGAATCCCTGTAAGTCAACACACAAACAAGATACCTGAAAACTTTGAGAGGAAGGAAATATAAACTTCAACTTGCTTGAGAATTATAACCGCGTGTTCCCAGGAGGTCCAGGAGCTGTAGATCTTTGCATTAAGGAGCTTTATTACAACATATTAATCCACTCAAGAGGCGCAGGAGCTGCAGATCAATGTCTGAAAGCACAAAATCTGTGCTTCTCATCCTTTAAGAAGAACAGAACTGTAGATCACTGCCTTAAAGAAGAACAGAACTGTAGATCACTGTCTTCAAGAAGAACAGAACTGTAGATCACTGCCTTAAAGAACAGAACTGTAGATCACTACCTTCAAGAAGAACAGAACTGTAGATCACTACCTTCAAGAAGAACAGAACTGTAGATCACTACCTTCAAGAAGAACAGAACTGTAGATCACTGTCTTCAAGAAGAACAGAACTGTAGATCACCACCTTCAAGAAGAACAGAACTGTAGATCACTGTCTTCAAGAAGAACAGAACTGTAGATCACTACCTTCAAGAAGAACAGAACTGTAGATCACTGTCTTCAAGAAGAACAGAACTGTAGATCACCACCTTCAAGAAGAACAGAACTGTAGATCACTGCCTTAAAGAAGAACAGAACTGTAGATCACCACCTTCAAGAAGAACAGAACTGTAGATCACTGTCTTCAAGAAGAACAGAACTGTAGATCACTGCCTTAAAGAAGAACAGAACTGTAGATCACTGTCTTCAAGAAGAACAGAACTGTAGATCACCACCTTCAAGAAGAACAGAACTGTAGATCACTGCCTTAAAGAAGAACAGAACTGTAGATCACTGTCTTCAAGAAGAACAGAACTGTAGATCACTACCTTCAAGAAGAACAGAACTGTAGATCACTGCCTTCAAGAAGAACAGAACTGTAGATCACTACCTTCAAGAAGAACAGAACTGTAGATCACTGCCTTCAAGAAGAACAGAACTGTAGATCACCACCTTCAAGAAGAACAGAACTGTAGATCACCACCTTCAAGAAGAACAGAACTGTAGATCACCACCTTCAAGAAGAACAGAACTGTAGATCACTACCTTCAAGAAGAACAGAACTGTAGATCACTGTCTTCAAGAAGAACAGAACTGTAGATCACTACCTTCAAGAAGAACAGAACTGTAGATCACTACCTTCAAGAAGAACAGAACTGTAGATCACTGTCTTCAAGAAGAACAGAACTGTAGATCACTACCTTCAAGAAGAACAGAACTGTAGATCACTACCTTCAAGAAGAACAGAACTGTAGATCACTGTCTTCAAGAAGAACAGAACTGTAGATCACTACCTTCAAGAAGTGCAAGATCAGCACTGGATTAACACTCTTAAGAAGCATAGGATGAAGAGATCCAGGAGCTGGAATTCATCCCATTCATACAATGTGAATATACGAGATCATTCATCCTCCCACACATGGTTGGATTTGTCAGTAATTATTCATCCTGACTCACTGATCTTTTTTTTATATTCTTCCTCCAAAAATTCGTTTGTAGCTCCATAACGCCTTGTGCAATCGGCTTAAATTTTTAGTGTCGGTTCACTGCAAGGATACTGACAACTATTGGCTTGTTTAGGCGCTTGTACTCAAAGTTATATGTAGAGCATTCCAAGTTTTATGGAATGGGTTCGATAACCTTC